>NC_051053.1:28664294-28894294 GCF_904848185.1 Acanthopagrus latus
GAGCTGCAGTTCGGCTGCTGGACGCTTCACGTCTCGACGTTGCAGATGTTCATCCTGCTGCAGTTCAACAGCCCTGAGGTGGTGCGCACACACACAGACACACACACACAGTCAGAGAAACAATCAGATTGTTCAAATCATTATTAGGTGATTGTCAGAGGGTGAGCTGCTATCTGATGAGTAGAGTAATATTAGGGTCCATGTAAACAGCCAGTGACTGACAGTCACACAGTAGAATGGGGGATGTATTAATCTGTAGATCTTAAGTTGGCTGGTTCTTCAGTCTTAAAAGTTCAGATTTACTCCCCTGATGTGTTCACTGACTGTCGGCTCTGTGCGTCGCTGCAGGAGGTCAGAGTAGACACTCTGCTGGAGGCGACCGGCCTGTCTGCTGCCGTCCTGCTTCAGGCTCTGCTGCCGCTCATCAGTGAGGGAGGACCGCTGATCTGCAGCCAGCCCAACGAGCCCCTCCAGGGTCCGACATTTACAACACACACACACTGCTGTGTTCATCCTCCTTCTCCTCCTCTCTGTCTCACCCCCCCCCCCCCCCCGTCTGCTCTCAGGTGTGTTGCAGTTAAACCAGCAGGTGGCGTCTCGCAGTCTGGAGGGCGTCCCTGCGTCTGTCCACTTGCTGCCCAGACAGACGTACCTGAATGTGGACGAAGACGCCGCCGGCACGCTGGAGAGGAAGAGGAACTACATCTACTGTCTGATCGTCCACATCATGAAGCAGGAGAAGGAGATGCACATCGACAACCTGGTCTTCAAGGTCAGAGAGCCGCTGAGGCCACGCCCACACTCGTGTAAACACACCTGGAAATGTTCTTAAGCCTAAAAATGTTCATATTAATGCGTCCAGACATGTAACAGAACCACAGAAAACAGACCATTCAGAACCCCCCTGAGAATCTTCATGATTCTAAGGTCCCTCCAGTATCACAGTGACTACGCTGCAGACAGGAAGTGCTAACAGCTCACTTTTACATTATAAAGACTCAGAGTGTCCCCTCAGGACAGACATTAAACATTTAGACTCTCAGAACAGTTTTTTGTCGGTCCCCTACAGGTTCTGGACTCGTGTCAGAAGCAGGAAGCCGCTCGCTCTCCGGGCGCAGGACGTTTCAGCTGCAGCACCAGCGACGTGCTGTCCTGCATCATGCACGTCATCAGCAAAGGCTGCGTCCGACGTAACGAGGAGAACCCGCACATTGTGGAGTTCCTGCCAGAGGACCCATCCACGCCGCAGAAAGGCCAGGCCCAGTTCTCCTTCAGCCGGACTGAGATGAGGAAGGATGCCAGAGACAGCGTGGCCGACATCAGGTGTGAGCGTGACCTTTGACGTCTGTCTGTTTCTTTTATTTAACCTAATGCAGAGCAGCAGTCGTCTTCTTCTTCTTCATCACCCTCGTGTGTTTTCAGAAGCCTTTCCCTGTTTTCACTGTTTTTAAAGGACTGTTCCACTGTTTCTCCTCGTGTTTTCACTGTTAGTCACAGCCTCCATCAGTTTTCACATCAGTCAGCAGTCAGTTGTTTCTCCGTTGTGTCAGTTGTTTGTGTGGAGGCAGTCAGTCGAGGCAGAAGTTGTTTTCATGGTTGAAACATGTTTAATGCTCCATTGAACACGTCTGTTGTTTCCTGATGATGTCACCCAAAGTTTCCTGGAAAAATGATTTGGTTTGGATTGACTGAGAAATCGGGATTTTGAGATCTTTGAAGCTCTTCATGATTAATAATCATCTTCAGTACTTTTGTTGTTTCATTCCAAGTCTTTGCTCAGTCAGTCATTTTTATTTGTATCGCTCCACTTCACAGCAAAAGTCATCTCAGGACTGTTGAGCAGGTCCAAACCAGAATCAGAACACTTTCTCCACTTCCCTCATAATTAAAAGCAAACTTCAGGAAACTTTCATGATCTCATTGAGAATCACAGACTGAGTCACATGAAACAAAACTGACCCGGGTTCAGTTTCTCTTCTTACTTCCCGCTTCACATTAAACAGAAGTCAACAGTTAATGACTCTAATTAAAGTCTTCCAACATGGCCAAAATGTAAATGTTTAATTTTCTACTCAAAGAAAATAAAGAAGAGATTTAAACTTTGAATGCTGCCTGTTGCCTTATTTTCTAGTAATTAATATTATAATTAATTGATGATTTTTGAATGTAAGTTATCTTTAAGGTTCATAAATCACCAAAGTTTAAAATGTTACCAAATAAAATGATAAACAGAAAAAGATCAGTCTTGACTGTATTTATATTTATGTGAGCGACGCACTGATGTGGCAGCTGTTGTTCCAGCACAGGTGTGTTTTTATATCATTATTAAAAGCTAATAATGAAAAACAAACTGTATAAATGTAATAAATGTAAGAGAATCAACAGAAACATGAGTTGTTGGTCTGAAGCAAGCTGATCTCAGGTCTGATCCGTCATGACTCTTAACTATTAAAAATAAATCTTAATGTAATAACTTATTTCATGGTGACATTCAGACATAAAACCTGTTGATGTCTGTTTACTGTTCCCGCATGAAACGAAATTCCGTCCAGTGCTCGAAAAAGAGGAGCCTTGTTCATGATGTTAGAATAAACAGACGTTGACTTCAGGACGTGTTCACTCGTTAACATCTTGGTTAAATTGTTTCATTTGAGGAACAGAGTTCACAACTTGTGTGTTACGACCCAGATACTGTAACAGGAAGAACTTAATCCAGAGAAAACCTCCAGAAAAACAGAGAAACAAACACACAACTAACAATCACAGAAATCTATCTGTAACTGTGCGTGCGTGTGTGTGCGTGCGTGTGTTGCAGTCTGATGTCGGCGCCGCGGCAGTTTGAGGACGGCGTTCTGGATGCAGTTCTGTTCTCGATGGGCCGGACGATGTCACAGGAGGAAGTCCGTCAGCTGATGCAGAGGACCGTCCAACAGGTCAGACTGCTGCTGCTCAGCTGACCTCCGTCAGACGCCTTCCAAACCTCCAGCAGTGTTCCCGATCACGTTCTGTCTGCCAGAACCTTGTTTCAGTCGTTAACGCCTCATCAGGGTCATTTGGATCGTGTCAGAAACACTCATGTTTATGACTCTGTCGTTTGTAATCAGGCTTGTTGGATCTTAATCTTTATCAGTTTCAGTTGAACAGAAACATTTTAAAAGCATGTGATACTGATTTGACTCATTTCATCTGTTGACCTCTGAGATCAGCTGTGGAGGTAAAATACAGTCGACGTCTCCACAATGATTACACGTAACTAAAGGTCCAAAGGTGGTAACAGTCAGGTGCAGACAGGGTTTTGGACTCTTCGGTGTGTCTCAGGTGTGTCCAGGTGTCAGACAGGTGATCTGGTCCCTCTCTGTCCTCTCAGGTGTCGGGGACTCTGAGTCTGGACCTGGACCGGGCTGAACACCTGTTGGTTCACTGTAAGTGGAACGTGGACCTGCTGGTGCAGCGCTATACTGACGACCCTGACGCACTTATCATGGCTGCCGGTCTCAAGTTCCGAAACCCTCAGCCGCCGCAGAGCCCCGTCTCCACGTGCCCCGTCTGCCTGGGCCCTCGCAGCACCGCCGCGGAGTCGTTCCCCTCACTGAGCTGCATGCACTACTGCTGCCAGGTGAGACGCACAGACCGCTGGGCCAGCTGTCGTTCAGACGCTGTTTTAACGTTGTCCTGATGCTGTTCTGATGTTTGTGCTGCAGTCGTGCTGGCAGGAGTACCTGACAGCGAGGATCGAACAGAACCTGGTGATGAACTGTAACTGTCCAATCACAGACTGCCAGGCTCAGCCCACCTCACTGTTCTTCCTCAATATCCTCACTGACAAAGACACCATTGCCAAGGTAACGCCAGCCTCCTCTGTCACCATGACAACCTGACCTCACAGAGTATAGACGGGCAGGTTTGACAGGTTATCAGTCGGATTGTGTTCTTTGATTTGATGATTTTATTTCTTTGTTTTGTTTCATCTCACCGCTGCCTGTTGATGTCAGATGTTTGAACCTTTATCTGTGATAAAGAGTCGTCGTCATTGTTGTTGTTGATGTGTGATGTCTCCTGTGTGTCAGTATGAGAATGCCTTGCTCAGAGGCTACGTGGAGTGCTGCTCCAACTTGACGTGGTGCACCAACCCTCAAGGCTGCGATCAGATCCTCTGCAAGGAGAACATGGGCAGCATGGGGACCTGCTCTAAGTGCTGCTGGTCCTCCTGCTTCAGCTGCAACTTCCCCGAGGTCAGAGGACACACACACACACACACACACACACACACACACACACACACACACACACACACACACACACACAGGTGAAGATGACACGATGATGAGCTAACAGAGTGACGTCTCCCTGCAGGCCCACTACCCAGCCAGCTGCAGCCACATGTCTCAGTGGATGGATGATGGAGGATATTATGAAGGGATGAGTATGGAGGCTCAGAGCAAACATCTCGCCAAACTCATCTCCAAACGCTGCCCGAGCTGCCAAGCTCAGATCGAGAAGAACGAGGGCTGCCTGCAGTGAGTACACCTGCTGATGATGTCATCACAGTACCTGCTAATGAGTAGAGACGGCAGATGTCACTGTTCAATTTAAATGTTAATTTTCAGCACTGACAAAAATAACATTCAGCAAATATAAACAACAAACAGCAGCTTTCAGTGACTCGACAGTAAAATACAAGAAGGAGAAATTCAGTTTCTCAAATCTGTCCAGAGTGAACCCTCTCCACATACATGTCAATAAAGGATCTCTGAAAAAGTGACTAAACCGCGAGTCAAAACCTGCTGACAGTAACCACTGATGAAGGTGATGATGATGATGAAGGTGGTGCTGATGATGATGACCATGATGGTGTCCTCTGTCCTCAGTATGACCTGTGCCAAGTGTAACCATGGTTTCTGCTGGCGGTGTCTGAAACCATGGAAACCGACACACAAAGACTACTACAACTGCTCTGCCATGGTTTGTTTACACACTGTGACATGATCATCCAGTCAGAGATGACAACACACTCTCACACTCTGTGATAACTACCTTTAATAAAGTTTGGCTGAATGTTTAAATGTTTACCGTCTCGTGTGTCCGGAGTCTTATTGAGTCGTGTTGTTCATGTTGCAGGTGAGTAAAGCGGCGCGGCAAGAGAAGAAGTTCCAGGATTATAATGAGAGGTGCACCTTCCACCACCAGGCCAAGGTACCACACCTGTACACACCTGTACACACCGGTCTGAGGCATCATAGTCGGCGCACTGCAGGAAAGCTTTTAGTGTGAAGTAATGAGAGTTTGAGGCAGCAGACAGACAAACGGAGGCTGTGCAGCCCTGAATCAACATCTGTCCTGAGTGACCTGATCACAGGTGGACTCTGGCTCTGAGCACAGGTGTGAATGAGACACATTCAGTGCGTTTACATGACACACAAGAAAACCGAATTACTGCGTTAGTCCGACTATGATCGGATCATTGAGATGCATGTATACACCTTACTCTGACTAAAATCGGACCGGATCGGATTTCTCATAGTCGGATTAAAACACCCAGATTATTCGACTGATAGTCACATTACTCCTGCATGTACACGCTCCAGCAGATCAGATCAGATTTTTTCTCTGGGGCCGTGAGCCGGAGGTAGAAGGACGGTGGTGTCTTTCCTCTGAAATCACTGCAGGAAAGAGCACCATTGTGCATCTAGTTTGTGTAATTATTATGTTCACCATATACGAAGTGTACAAAGATGCAGCTTCGTCTCGCTCTTCGTACGCCATCTTTCTGGAATGCCGAGGCAGCTGGTGATGTAAAGAGGTCAGCCAGTGTTTCTGTTACCACTAGTTGAAATGGGTACAGCGCCACCTAGCGTTCCGGGGTATGACATGCTCCGGCCAGTAATTCACCAGCATGACAACTGCAGTTGTCTGATTGAGCAGCATAGTCGAACTATGGCTGTAATCTGACTAAGCAAACACACTGACTGACTGAGGACTTCTGGTTCTGGATCTGGTCTCTCTGAAGCTGTCAGTGTCAGCAGCTGCTGTCAGTGAACACTGTGTTTAAACTGATCCAACCAGTAACATATCATCACCAGACTCCCTTAACAAATGTAGTGATTTTAAGAGTTGTTGAGTTAAAACAAACTTTATAAACTCTGTGAAACTCTGTCTCTGACTAGTTCTTCATTATTTTGACCTTGTAAATTCAGCGAATGTTAAACATGAACTTCTCTCTGTCTTTGTGTGTAAACATGGAATCTGTTTAAAAGCAGGTCTGACCAGCCTCTCACTAGCATTAGCCTGATGCTAAGTTGTTGCTGGTTAAAACATTTTTAGCAGTGAGATGGGAACAGGAAGTGATCACAGTGATCTGTTAAAGTTCCTCTGAGGAGCTGCTGTGTGATGACAGTCAGATATCTGCTGAGTCAGTGTTGCAGCTTGATGACTCATCTTTTCTCGTCTCTTCAGGATTTTGCCGTCAACCTGGAGAACAAAGTGTCGTCCATTAACGAAGCTCTGCAGATGAAGTCTTTGACTTTTGTCATCGATGCCTGTAAAGTCCTCGCTCAGGCCCGAAAGGTATCTTCATCATCTTCATCATCTTCATCCAGCTGTTGGACAGAAGTGTTAGCGTGCCCCGCTCTGTGTCTGCAGGTGCTGGCTTACTCCTGCGTTTACAGCTACTACAACCAGGAGACGGAGAAGATGGACGTGATGGAGCAGCAGACGGAGGCTCTGGACCTGCACACCAATGCCCTGCAGATCCTGCTGGGTGAGACTCACTTTATTAAAAACTGCCTCTGCAGCTGGAACTGGTCTTACAGGTGGTACTGGTGCTGACTGGAGCTGTTGTTGTCCTCAGAGGAGACTCTGCTGCAGTGCACTGACCTGGCCTCGTGTGTCCGGCTGCTGAAACCAGAACATCTCAACACCGGACTGGAACTGATCCGACGTATCCAGGAGCGCCTGCTGGCCATCCTGCAGCACTCCACCCAGGTAGAACCAGTCTATAGTCCGTCTGATTAAAAACCAGTTCACCTCCACTTTGAAGACCAGTCTTAAATCTAGCTGGTGGGTAACCAGTGTATTCTTAAACCAGTCAAAGTCTTAAACGTGTTCAGACCAATTTGATTCCAGCCTGAAACCAGTTTGATATCTTGGGTGAGTTCACACGTGGCCTGATTGAAACCAGATTGAAACCAGTTTGAAACAGTTGATTCAAACCCGGTGGCAAACTGGATTATAACCAGTGTGAATTCTGTTTGCAGCGTAAAACACATTGATGTATTTGTAGGAGTTTAAACCAGTTTGACACCAGTTTAGGTTCACACGTCAGTTTGAGCGTCCGGGTGGATTTAAACTGAACGTTGTTATTTATCATCTCGTTAATGTTGGACAGTCTGAACTCTCTGCTGGGAGACCAAAGTGGGTGAATGAACTGTGATCCAGCAGCAACAGTTTCCTCTTTCTGTCTCATTCAGGACTTCAGGGTTGGTTATCAGTCCAAGAGCTGCCAGGAACCAGAATCCACGCAGGCCTCCAACCTGTCCAACCACACCGACACCAACAAAGTGTGAGTATGACGCCCAACAACAGAATACGGTTCAGACGACTGAGTTCACTGTCGACTTCCAGACTGAACGTTTTTGTTCTCAGGTCCAAGTCGGAGCGAGCATCGGACTCTGGAGACTCGGATAACAACAACAACACGGGCGAGGAGGGCGGCGAGGAGGCTGAGGACGAGGATGATGAGTACGATGAAGAGTATGTCCCCGAGTGGCACGAGGACTACGACGAGGACGACATCGACGAGGACGACTTCTTCTCTGATGACGACGAGTCCGAGAACCTGGAGAGGGATTTCAGCCCCTTCGACTGAGCCCAGAGAAACAACTAAAACCTCCCAGAGTCCAAGGAAGAGGACGAGCTGGGCCCCGCCCCGGCCCCGCCCCCTTCCTGACAACATCAGGAAGGACGGGAGACGATTAGAGGGACGTCCTTCACCTGAACCCCGCCCCCCAACACAGCTGCACTTGCTTCTCCACTTCCTGTATTTTACCTTCTGTTTTCATAACGTACGGAAGAAGGCGAGGGTCAAATTTCATGAGCGGAAAAAAGTTCTGACTTTAATTTTTCAATTCTGAGAGAAAAAAATGAGACTTTAAAAAAAGAAAATTCTTAGTTTAGTCTTCAAATAATGAAAGTAAATTTCGATTCTGTTGCCTTTTAACATGAAAGTCAGAGTGACACGATTCTGTTTGTTCTTCACACTTGAACCAGTTCAGACTCGGTCTGAAACCGGTTCAGACTCGTGTCTGATGCTGGTCTGAAACCAGAATGTTTGATTTATATTGTGAAGTTAAAAACTAAAAATTATTTGTTTGATCTTAGAACATTTTTTCCTCTTGGATTTTTTGGCCTGATGTGTCTTCTGTACTGAACCAGCTCTGCTCTGTCCCGGTTCTGGGTCTGGGTCTGGGTCTGGTTCTGGTTCTGGCCCTTGGTGGTTTGGTGTCCGACAGCGAGGATGAAGGATCCGTTCTGGAGGAAGTCTGTTAGTGTTTGTTTTGCCGAGTCGAGTCGAGAACAGAAGAAGGGACGTTCAGGCTGCCGGTCCTCGTCGTCCATCTTTGAGCCCGTTGGTGTCGTCACATGTTCTGCCTTGATTTCTGTCCATGATGGAAGTTGCCTTCGCTTGAGTTTAAAGAAGAGTAGAGGTATTAAACTGCTCAGTTCCTCTGTAACTGTTTCACATTTAGAGTTACTCAACAGTTTTTTTTACATGTTTGTAGCGTCGGACGTTTCTGTGCATCTGAAGAGATTCTGACGTCTGTAGGAGTTGTAAATTCTGACATCAGCCTCTGAAGTATCACTGCAATAACTGATCGATCGATTATCGGCTCACCGTCGCGTCATTTGCTGAGCAAAGACTCCGTCACCTGCTCTGTTTTCTGTCTTTCAAAAGGACGTCGTTGGAGATTTCTGGTTCGTGGAGTCGATGGAAGATGATATTCCAACTTTTGCTGTAATTTTGAGAGATCCTATATTCATATTGTTGATGTTCTATAATGTTCTTTCTGGTTTCTTTGCTGTTGTCGAGCGACTTCAGCCAGCAAACTAAATAAATAAAAGCTTTTTCTGCTACGCTGCAGGGCGACTGCTCTCAGTCTTTATTTGATCCTGTCAGTGTCGTTCACACTGACTCCAGATCATTAAATGACCTCATGAATATTAACAGATATTGGCGTTTCAACAGACTCTGTGCGTCTTCTCACCACCAGGTGTCTCTGTTCACACTCAGACCTGAAGCAGAAGTCAACAACACACGAACACAATGGAGTCATGAACTACTGCAGAGTTAATAGAGTGATGGCAGCAGATCTCTGATCAGATGGAGACCATGTTCACGTCCACAGGATCAATAAAGTCTCGTTTACATAATCTAATCTAATAATATGATAACATAATCTAATAATACGTCATGGGGTCTGCAGTGTTTGGAGTCATTCATCTGAATGTGAATGAAATGTTGAGTAAAAAGTTAAATATCGGTGAGGAGAGGAAGTATAAAGTATTGTTGTCTTCAGTTATTAAATGTACCATGTATTATTGATTAATGATCGATCATGATCCCTGATGTTCTCACAGTGTTGTCTCTGGTGAAAACAATCCAGCTGCTTTCCTTCCAAAACTGCAGAAATGATCAGTACGTCATTTCAAATGTCTCAGAGTTTCCTTCATGTTCTCTGAGACAGACGTCAAATCCTCCCCCTCCTCCCTCCTGCACCTCCTCCCCTCCTCCTCCTCCCCCTCCTCCTGCACCTCCTCCCCTCCTCCTGCACCTCCTCCCCCTCCTCCCTCCTGCACCTCCTCCCCTCCTCCTCCTCCTGCTCCCCCTCCTCCCCCTCCGCCCCTCCTCCTCCTCCCCCTCCTCCTGCTCCCCCTCCTCCTGCACCTCCTCCCCTCCTCCTCCTCCTGCTCCCCCTCCTCCTGCACCTCCTCCCCTCCTCCTCCTCCTGCTCCCCCTCCTCCTGCACCTCCTCCCCCTCCTCCTGCACCTCCTCCCCTCCTCCTGCACCTCCTCCCCCTCCTCCCTCCTGCACCTCCTCTCCTCCTCCTCCTCCTGCACCGTCTCCCCCTCCTCCTGCACCCCCTCCCCCTCACAGCTCTGAAACAATCCTCGGAAATGACCCCCACACACAGAGCCAACTGACTCCACCTCCCGCAGTGGAAAAGTGTCCAGCTCTGTCAGCCTGGACAGGAACCGTCCTCCTCCCTCCGACTCTGTCCTCTGCTCCACTTCATTCAGTTTCATGTGCTTCAGTAAAAGTGTCAGAGTGAGACGTCAGCGAGTGGACGAGTCCGTCTGACGGTCAGACTGAAGGAACGTTGATCTCAGAGTTTGATGAACGGTTCATTTCAAACTGAGGAAGTTAAACAAACGTGTTTCTCTTGTGTCACCTTCTGCTGGCTGGAAGCCAGTCGCTTAATAAAAGTTACTGCCGTGTATTTACTGCTAAAAAATGATTTTTCCTTCAAGCCTGAAACAAAATCTTAACCCTGAAAACTTTGAAGATTGTCAGGAATGAACAGCCTCTAACAGGAAGGAGGTCATTTCTCCTGCTGCTCAGTGGATTTCCTCTGTTCTTATCACTTCCACAGGAAGACGAGACAGAAAGACAGAGAACAAGAGAACGAGTGAAGGAGGAGTTTATCAGGAGGGAGTTCAGATCTGCTGCTGGCATCCATCTCAACACTGACCACACTGATGTGATGTCACTTCCTGCTCTGTATGAAACGAACCGTCCATCACTGAGACAATCAGACTCCATGTTTCTACTGAAAGACAGAAGTTCATGTAGAACATTTGCTGAATGAACAAGAAGGTCCAAATAATGCAGAATGAGTCAGAGACAGAGTTTCACAGAGTTTATAAAGTGTCTCCAACTCAACAACTCACTAAACTGACACATTTGTTAAGGGAGTCTGGGGACTTTCTCCACGGGGACAAAGAAGTCGCCTATATTGTTCCTGTTTAGTGTCTTTGTAACATGTGACATGTTTAGATCAATAACATGTTTCTTCTTTCATAAACTTGTCCTCCTCCTCCTCCTCCTCTTCCTCCTCCTCCTTCCTCCCTATGAAAAGGTAAGTCACATTATCACTCCGACATTATTGACTTTTTACTTTCTCTGACTTGGCATCTGTCTGAGTGGTTTGGACCGGTCCTGATGGACTTCCCCTCCACCTCACAGAGTTATAAACACTCCAGCAGCAGAGGAAGCAGGAGGCGTGGCCTCCTCCCTCCACCCTCTCTCTCTCCTCCAGCTGTTTAAAAGCAGCTGGTGGTCGTGTGAGCCTCCACTCAGTGGTGTGGACAACAGCAGACATGACAGCAGTGGGAGAACTGGTTCTAGTACTGGGCTTACTGGTGAGTGCTCACTGTGAGGTGAGACCACGAGACCCAGAGGTGGAGGAGGAGGAGGAGCTGGGAGGAAGAGCAGGAGGAGGAGGAGGAGGAGCAGTGTTCTCTCCTCTCCTCCAGGTGACACACACCGCCCTGCTGGAGGACAGAGGGAGCCAGCCGACCCGGACCGGGTGAGTCCAACTCGAGCTTCACTTACTGCCTGTTGTCTCAGCGGCTCTGAGGACAGCTGGTGACACAGTGGAGATCTGATTGATCGGTCTGGTCACAGATCAATCAGACTGTCGGGAAACTAACATGTGACTCCTCCAGCTTCTCACAGTTTATATTTGAGGTCTGAGAGGCAGCAGCAAGAAGTAACTGAGTTCTTCTACTCAAGTACGTTCTATAAAAAGTTATACATGCAATCTTAGTATTTGACTTTTTACTATATATACATATATATACATATTTATGTGTGTGTGTGTGTGTATATATATATATATATATATATATATATATATATATATATATATATATATATATATATATATATATATATATATATAGAGAGAGAGAGAGAGAGAGAGAGAGAGAGAGAGAGAGAGAGAGAGAGAGATGGTACACTCGGTGCCAGTTGTTGGTCGCCATCTTTTGGATAATCTGTACGTGTGAACACAGTTAGCTTGCTAGCCTTAGCTAGCCTGTTAGCATCCAGACCACAGGGGACAGGTGGGTTCACGTCAGCTCCTCGTTAACAGTTCATGCATTCTGATTGGGCGACAGGCACTGCCAAAATGGCTCCAGGCGGGAACACACTTACATATGAAACATTTCAGGTAAAAACTCCTCCAGATGATTATTATTTTATTTATTAGTTATTTTTGTAAGTGAAATGATTTGAGTTGTCAGTTTAGTTCTTTACAAAGTGAAAATGTGTTTGTGATGTGGAGACTTTCTGTTTGTGAATTAAACATTTAATATTTTCAGTATGATGACGTGATCACATACTAACCCGGACCATCAGAACCTCTGATGGGCTCGGTGTCACACAGCTGATGTGCAGTCTTGTTCCACCAGTGTGAAGAAAATGTTACAGACTCACTGCAGTTTTCACTGTAATCACAATGTATAGTAGCACACACACACACACACACACACACACACACACACACACACACACACACACAGGCTGTAGGTGTCCTCTGTCCGTCCTCCATTTTGCTCCGTGTGTTCATAGGTCTGTGATGTTCAGTACAGTTTGAGAGCGTCACTCTGTAGTCGTCAGCTCTCCTTCCTGCGTCGGCAGGATGTTTGTGTGCTGTTGAACACCGACAGACGGAATCTGAGGGTTCAAACTGTCAGGTGACATATTTTGCCGTGTGCTCACTCGGGCCTCCGTCGTTACTCGGACCCACATCCAAACACAAAACCGCAGGACCCGTCCACAGATTCACAGATAAAATGTTCCCTGAGGGCTGTAAACCAAACAAACCCTCCCCCACGTTAAACTGCTTTAATGACACGTTCACTAACACTCTTTGTGCCGTGAGGGTTGCCAGGTCTGCTCATTCTAAGCATTTCTTTTATACTTGTTTCTCCGCTGCAGTAGCTTCTTCTGTCTTGCTCCACATCTCCTGTCATTGTTATGTCCTATCCTGTTCCCTCATCAACTGAGCAAACACAGGTGACGGTGTTTCCTCCAGTAGAACTACAGAGTAGAACTCATTCCACCTCTTTGCTCGGAGGTCAGAGGTCAACAGGCAGTTAAGTGCTGATGAAGTGGAGGTGAAAAAAAGTTCTGTTGGCCTCAGAAGAGAAACGTTACCGGATCATTCTAGAGTTCTTGATTTAGTCCGTTAACTGATTATCAGTGTGTTTGTGTCTAACTGCTGATCAGAAAACACTTCAGCTCTGACGCAGGAACTAAAGTTATCAAATGAATGTAGAGGAGTGGAAATACTCAAGTAAAGTGTCGTACTTGAGTAAATGTACGTGGTTACATGTCATCACTTCCCACTAATCATTACTAATAAACAACCCTGAAAAAATCCCACCTGTTGATCCCTGATGACATCAATCTGAACGTTGCTGCGGAGAGATCCACAGTTCACGCTCTTTATTTTGAAGTATACACACAGTCTTCCTGTCTGGTCATGGTGGACGTCCTGGCTGAGATTTGTGACCTTCGGCCTCCACAGAGCTGCTTCTGTTCAACTCGGCAGAAGAAGCAGCTCAGCTGACACGTTCAGATGAAAGAGAGCTGCAGATAACGGGACCATGAAGGCATCGTCTGCTGCTCATCCATCTGTTATCAGGACACACAGCTGCCAGATGAAAGGTGGATATTTAAAGAGCTGTTCTCAGACTGAGGATGGTCTGAGGTTAGATCCACACTGATAAGTGTTCATGTTGTTTTCCTCAGCCTGCTCTCCAGCACAGAGCTCAGTCTGACACATCGAGGGTTTTACTGATCGCATCTGTGACACTGAGACTCTCTGAGCCCAGTAAAGAAGACAGATCTGCAGATTTGAGGGTTCTGGGTCCAAACTGAGGAGTGCTGCGCCTCCTCTCACAAAATGACTGATGGCACAACATTTAGCTGAATGGCTGGATGTTTGTGTTGGAACATTTCAACACAGTACAGCAGTTATTCTGTGATGTTTTCCAAGTGTGGACCCTATTTAAATTGTAAAACCCCAACAGAGAGTGAGATGACCCCATAGACCGGTCTGGGTCTGGGTCTGGGTCTGGGTCTGGGTCTGGGTCTTATATGAAGGATGGGAGGCTCTGAAGTGTTTCCTCACTCTACAGTCACTGAGACTGTCAGTGGAGCCTGGTGAGGTCGTCAGGTTGGGGAGATGGAACATGTGTGTTCCTTTCTAACTCTTCAACTACCAAAACAGCTTCTGGCAGGTTTTCTGTGGGTTGTTAATGCATTCTGGGAAATGTAGGCAATACTCAACTTCAGGAAATGACACTCATTCATCACAACGAAGACTCCTGGAAAGAGTCAGACTTCCTGTTCTCTAACAGTGAGATCCATCAGCACCATCCCATCACTTGGATCTTTGTCTCAGCGAGGAGGCGTCACCTTGTTCGGACTCGCCTCACGTAGTTTATTTAAATGGAACATTCAGAAATATTTTTACTCAGACTGAATGAGGATGGAGGTGGAGATGTGTGAGATTAAGCTCCATCACATGAAGGAGAGAAGCTGCAGTGAGTTCAGTGTGACAGATGAACTGAATGAAGATTAGAGATCTGATCTCTGAAGCTGTTCCAGCTGCTGACGCCTTCAGACTCACCTGTGCTTGAAAAGCTGTGAGTGTGAAGGTGCTGGTGGTCTGCGAGGGAAGGACGCCATATTTGACCTCTGACCCCGAACAGGCAGGAGGCAACAACAAACTGCAGATCAGCACATCAGCAGGAGTGTGTGTGTGTGTGTGTTCCAGGCTAAAGATCTGTCTTCCTGGAACACACACATCATTATTGTCACTGTGTGTGTGTGTGTGTGTGTGTGCAGGAACTGGTGTGCACTGGTGCAGCAGCGTGTTGTTACCATGGCGGAGACGTGTGGGACAGAGAAGTACATCATCCAGGCCCAGAGTCCCTGTCCCAGCGGGAAGCCGGACTGCCAGCTCGTCATGTGAGTACACAACGACCACAATTTGTCTCCCTTTTGTACGGTTCTTAATACTTTTCTCTTTTCAGGCCTGATGAGGGTCTCGAGTGGTTTTATTTCTAATGGTCTTAAGACAAATGGGTCTGGCTGCTTCTGGTCCGACTCCTCCTCACAGCTGGGAATAAACTTCCTGTAGGGAAACTTTTGGTTGCTCCAAAAATAGTCAGATTTCTCAGACATTGGACTTAAAAACAGTGGAATCAGTAGAAACAGCCATCAAGTGACTGTAGAATATGACTCTGATGAAGAAGTTTACTTTTCCATCAGTCAGAACGGAGGAGAGACGATTCCACCACGTCTCCACAGACAGTACCAGACAGAAACTCAAGTGTGTGTGTGTGTGTGTGTGTGTGTGTGTGTGTGTGTGTGTGTGTGTGTGTGTGTGTGTGTGTGTGTGCGTGCGTGCGTGTGTGTGCAGGTACAAAACATCCATGCGGCCGATCTACAGGCAGACACAGAAGGTCGTCACTGCTCTGCTGTGGCGCTGCTGTCCGGGACACGGAGGACACAACTGTGAGGACACAGGTGGGTCAGAGTCGGGTCAGAACTGCTGTGACCATGACGTTCTGTTAAAAGGGCAGTTCTGGTGTTTTAACACTGATGGACTGACTCGGTCTGTTTTCACTGATTTTTTCATTGGTGTTTCTGTTTACTGTGCTGGAGTCTATTTTTAAATATCCTTTTACAGAAATGCCTCAACTTTGGTTCACTGAGGGAGTGTGTGTGTGTACGTGTGTGTGTGTGTGTGTGTGTGTTGTGTTGCGTTTGTCTCGGACAGTCTCGGCTGCTCAGCTGGATTTTGGAAGCTCTGCTTCAATTGGAGGATCTGAAACAGGTACGATCGCTCAGCTGCTCTACTGTCATCAGTCAACGTCCATGTTTGGTTTGACTTAACATCCATCTACACACACACACACACACACACACACACACACACACACACACACACACACACACACACACTCTGACTCATTTTTGCCTCTTTAACAAAGTGAGGAAGCTGTGAAGTGCAGAGCGACGCTCAGCTTCAAGAAACCTTCAGCTCAGGTCAGGAGACGGTCCAACCTCCCTCCCCCTCTGCACCTCCCTCCCTCCCCCTCTGCACCTCCCTCCCCCTCTGCACCTCCCTCCCCCTCTGCACCTCCCTCCCTCCCCCTCTGCACCTCCCTCCCCCTCTGCACCTCCCTCCCTCCCCCTCTGCACCACCCTCCCTCCCCCTCTGCACCTCCCTCCCCCTCTGCACCTCCCTCCCCCCCCGGGGGAAGAGGGTGTGGGTCGGTCGCTGTTACAGGACTCAGCTCTGAGGTCAGCCCTCCCACTTCCTCGGCCTATAAACACACAGTGAGTCACACAGTGGAGGAGGGGGTCGTCCTGTGACGGAGGTGATGAGGAGGTCGGAGGTCTCAGCAGCCTGATGGTGGATGTGACTAATGTTACTGTGACCTGATGGAGCTGAGGATGCAGAGAGAGGCGGAGCTTTGTGTTGGACTGTTTGTTTTAACCTAAGGTGGGCGGGGCTTGATCCTGGTCGTCTGACTGCTGACCTGCTCGGTGGGTGAGCGACATTAGGCTGCTGCTTGTTTCACATTTCCTGCCAATGGGAAACATTTGTCTCTCAACACAAAGTACTGATTCAGCTTGTTCACTCCAGTAAAAGTAAAGAGTACATGCTGTGAAGTCTCCCTCTGGCTGCAGATACGAGACACTAACACACCTTCTCCACATTCCGTCTGCTGTGTTCAGATGTAGAGAGCAGCAGATACTCAGAGTACAGATACATGACACATCTACTGAACTACAGTAACTTAGTATTTGTACTGTGTTACTTCCACTCCTGTGTTTCTGTATTCCTTTCATAAGAAGCTGCGTTGATAAGATAAGAGTTTTCACTGCTGGGTAAAAGGCTCTCGGTCAGGTTTGAGTCATGTGAACTTTTAGTTCAGAGTCTAAGTTGTAGACTGAAGGTCTGTGGAGGTGACGTACTGCAGTACTGCTGAATACATGTGGTACTGCAGTACTGCAGAATACATGTGGTACTGCAGTACTGCAGAATACATGTGGTACTGCAGTACTGCAGAATACATGTGGTACTGCAGTACTGCAGAATACATGTGGTACTGCAGTACTGCAGAATACATGTGGTACTGCAGTACTGCAGAATACATGTGGTCCACTCAACATGAAGTATTTGTATGATGTCACTGAGAGTGAAAACAGTCGATGTTTTTGGAAAGAGTTTAGACTAAAATAGAGTTTTGACCTTTAGATGCTCGACTGAATAAAGAAAGGCAAACAAAGAGGCAGTTACACACACACACACACAGATTGACACGGTGCAGTCCACTCCCACCACGCCTCTGATTGAACCCACTTCCTGAGAGCTGAAGTCGATGTAATGGACCTGGACACAATAACAGGAACACCATGAAGGACAGGCGAGGGGAGTCATGAGCTGACCTGAGATTGGATCTGCAGCAGAGTGTCCAGGTGTTTCTGTTAATGTGTCCACCTTCTGTACGTCATCCAGACGGACCAGAAACTGACTGACAGGGTTCTGGAGAGAATGAAGGTGTGTTCGTGCTGCTGACATGGTTCTGCTCAGTCCATCTTCACGTGGCGAGTCGTCCCTCCTCTGAACTCCACCGTCTGTTTCATGGAAACTTAAATGGGTTTATGAACATGGGGCCAATAGTTTTTCTGTTATCCTGCAGACAAACACACAAACAGAACCAGAAACAGAAAGAGAAAAGTGTTAGTCTGTGCTGAGGAGTTAAAATGATGCCGGAAACGGATCTGATGATGCTGCAGATCCTCTCCAGTGTCGAGTTGATTCTGCCCTCGCCGCTGACGGCAGGTCATGGGTCCAGAACTTCTGGTTCCTGCTGGTTTTTACTTTAACAAAGAACTCAAGTGAAACAAAAAACTGAGGAAACAGAACTGAGAAATCCCCAAATACATGAGCCGACTTCCCATCAGCCCCTCTGTCTCCCTCGCTACCCGTCTGTCTGACTTCCTGTTGGTCTCTCATCTCAGGTCAGGTCAGATTAATGAAGCTTCATCAGCACGATGAAAGAAACACGTTGTTCGAGTCGATCATGAAAACATCAGTAGGAGTAAATAAAGCAGGCAGGTGGCCATCGTGGAGAAGATTCCTTCTGTCTGTGGATTCAGTCTCCAGCTTCACATCCTGATGATTTGTTTGAACATCTGATCCTGGTTCTGAGAAACTCGATGTGCCTGCAGGAGTTAACGGGTCGATGAGTACAGAACCAGATTTCTCAGTTTACAGATGATGTTCCTCTGAAGTGTTGCTCGGGCCCACAGACTTCAGAACCACCCCGACTTACATCTCTTCCCTCTGTGTTACAGGTTTCCAGCAGCGGCTCCAGCAGCAGCGTGCCGACCCGGACCGTGAACAGAACGACCAGGAACCCAACAACACCTCGGCCCAGGAACACCACCTTCCTGGTGAGTTTTGGCAGAATGTAACTGGACTTGACATCAGGTGTTCCTGGTGCGCCTCTGCTGGTCTGATGTGAGAGGACTGAACTTGTTTTCATTGACTACCCTGTGCCAGATCTTAATTGACATTTTTATCAATGGATATCTAAGATATCTGACATTCTATGTATTTCCACTTCGCTTCATGAGACGGGTTACAGATGTTAACTAAAATTTTTATCTGCACCACTTGGAAGTAATTTTCAATATTCACCTCCTTTGTCTTTTGCTAGTTGAAGAGTCTTATAGTGAATTCTTGGCCTCTTCCTCTGCCAGATGAATCTGGATATTAATTTGTCTAATTATTGAAATTTCCCCTTTGGATGTTCTGCTGGTATGTTTTAGAACAGATATAATAATCTGGGTATCATTTTTACTGCTTCTACCCTCTGTCCTAATCCTAATGAAGGGCACTAGATTTCATCGGGTCAGGTCAGATTTGATTTTGGAAATTAAGGGGTCATAGTTCTCTGATATAATCGTGTTCAAATGTTTAGGAATATTAACACCTAGGTACTTAATTGACTTTGATTCCCAACTCACTTTAATTCCTCTCTGATGGATTGGCTGGGAGAGTAATTAAATGTCAAAATTTGAGATTTGTTGGTGTTTAGTTTATAACCTGATAATTCCCTCAGGGTTGTGAGTAATTCTGGATGGGAAGCAGATGGATGCTCCAAGTATATCAGAATATCATCTGTGAAAAAGGCAATTTTGTGTTCTTCCTGGGACACTATGATCCCCTTATCTTCTTGTTCTGTCTTATCCAGCGACTCAAGGGCTCTTTAAAGATGGAAAATAAGAGCGGAGACACTGGTCAACCTTGACATCCGCTTTCTAAATCAAAAATATTTGATAGTCCTCCATTAATCCGAATTCTATAAAGTGATTTTACAAAGTGGGTGGGAGACATCACAATAGCATCGATCGAGTAGGGAATCCTCTCGCTCCATGTCCAGCCAGCAGGAGATGCATCGAATATTTATACTTCACACTATCTGGGAGGGCCAGATTCACTTGTGCACAGACGCCCCTTTCTGATCCAATGTGTTTTATAGCTCCACGTAAATGAAATAATCATCGTCTAGTTTTTTAAAATAGGTTTTACTAAGGAAGATTCAGCACTAACACTAGTGGCTACTGACTGTCAGTGCAAGAGACGTAAATGTGCAGAAGCATTGAACACTCGGCCTTCAGTTTCATGTGGACTTTTAAGTTTTGAAAGAGGTAAAGTAACTGAGGGAGACAGATCATTTTTAAAACATTTACTCTGCATCAAAGAAATAAGGAGTTTTCAGAACTCCAGTTTGTCTTTAAACTTCTTTAATACAGTCACATCAGTTAGAATCTGCCAAGATGTGAAGATAATCCTGATGTCTGATACACACCTGCACACACACACACACACACACACACACTCTCTCTCTCTCTCTCTCTCTCTCTCACACACACACTCTCTCTCTCTCTCTCTCTCTCTCTCTCTCTCTCTCTCTCTCTCTCTCTCTCACACACACACACACACACACACACTCTCTCTCTCTCTCTCTCTCTCTCTCACACACACACTCTCTCTCTCTCTCTCTCTCTCTCTCTCTCTCTCTCTCTCTCACACACACACACTCTCTCCCCCGCAGGAAATCCTCTGTGTGTATGTGTGTGGGTGTGTGTGTTAAGTTGACACTATATTACACTTCTTGTGTCACCAGACCAGCATGTGCATTACATCACACACACACTTCCTCCATCCTGTGTGGAGCTTGTTTGGGGACCGGCCTCACTCTCAGGTTCCCACAGTGATCTGTTCTCTTTCACCTTTGACCCCACTGACCAGCCAGCATTACATCATCCTGAAAGGAGCAGTTCACCATAAAATAAAATTCAGAAAAGTAGCTGTGTGTGTGTGTGTGTGTGTGTGCATTTAAAGTGTCGTCTTTCCTTCCACTGTGACATTTACAGCAGAACGTCAGGAGAACCAAACAGAACCACAGTGTTGTAACAGACTTGTTTTGTCCGAACAGGAAGTCGTCTCAGCTCATCTCCATAAATCACTCTGACAGTCATTATATGGACAGGGCTGTGTTGGATTTCAACCTTAAAACGCCCCCTCGGTAGCCCTGCAGCCCCGCCCCCTCAGTAGCCCAGCAGCCCCGCCCCCTCAGTATCCCTGCAGCTCCGCCCCCTCAGTACCCCTGCAGCTGGAGTCTGAGGTGACCTGGAGCTTCCTGTCACAGCGTGGCCTCACTGTACTGCAGCATGTGGGAACAGTTTAGTAATGGAATGTAATGGAAACAGGTTGTGATGAAAGAGAGAGAGAGAGAGAGAGAGAGTGTGTGTGTGTGTGTGTGTGTGTGTGTGTGTGTGTGTGTGTGTGTGTGTGTGTCAGCAGTAACCTGAGGAAAACACACACACTCAAGTTTGTTTTCCTGTACCTGTGAGGACCCTGGTTGCTGCAACACATTCCTGGGCCTCCGGATCTAAACTGAACCTGAAGTTAACGTCGACCCCAGAACCTAGTCTGAACTTTAAACTGACCCATTAACATTCATTAACACTGAACCACTTTCAACCAATAACATCACACCATCCACCATCAACCAGTCTTAGACTTTGAGAGTTCATATCAGAAACGAGCAGAAACTGAAGAAGAAGCTGGATCATCTTTCATGGAGACATGTTTTCTGGTTTTCACTCTAACATCCTCCAGCTGCTCTGCCTGAACCAGCACTGAAGTGGTTTACAGAGTTAGCTGCTGCTAGCACCTGCTCATTTAGTCATGCAACTAACATTAGAGATCCTATTAGCTGACCAGCCCGGGGCTTTCAGGAGCCAAAACCGGGCAATGAAACCACCTTGGTACTGCAACATTGGAGCTCCCGGTTGGACAGCTAGTTGCCGACGGGGGACTTAACTCAGATTCAGCACTAACACTAGTGGCTACTGACTGTCAGTACAAGAGACATAAATGTGCAGAAGCATTGAACACTCTGCCTTCAGTTTCATGTGGACTTAAAGGCATTTTCTCCATAATTCAGTGTTAGTTCTTTAAGTTTAGCTGCTGTTGTTTCAGCAGGACCATCCAAGTGATATAATCCAACATTTTATAAATATTTGATGCTCTCAGCTGTCAGGATGTCTCAGTGACTGAACTCTGCTGGTTCACTGAGAACTCTTTGTGTTCAGCTCTAACCTTCTCATTTGGAGTCTGTCTGGATCAGTGAGGCAGATAAAAAGCAGGAAATGGAGGCACAGTTGGGTTTGTGTCAGACTCCAGAGATCAGAACGACAACAGGCTGGATCAGATGGATCCACGTAACCCTGAGGGGTCTCATCCTGAACCAGGTCCAGCTGAAGGACTGGTGTGTGTTCTGGCTTCAGTCTGAGTGTTTGTGCCGCCCTCACTGTCAGAAACATCAACATCACAGACAGAAACTCAGCCGTTTTCAGGTGTTTTTGTTTCCCTGCTGGACGGGTTTCCAGGCGGGCCGGGTCTGTTTATGTTCCAGTTTGGGAACTAAACTGGTTCCATTTTATAGCAGCGTGACTAAACTGGTGTTCCCCAGAGAGCCTTGAATCACCAGGGAGGGTGTGTGTTTGTGTGCTCGCCTGTTAAGAATAGCTTTAGATAAAAAGGTCCATTATCCCCAGAGGATGAACCCTAATAAGTTCATATCTTCTGCACATTAAACACTGAATTATTGTTCTATTATTCTCTGTGTTTCCTTGATGGATTATCAATGCCTAGATGCATAACAGCAGTTTAAACATGAGCCACGTCAGGTATCCATTACAGTAAACCGGGCTTGATAAGAACCAGTCGTGTCACAGAGTTCAGGTCTTCTGTCATTGTCTGGATTTACATTGCAGTAATTTTGTTCCCTAGATACCAACGCCACACTCCCTGTTCACCAGATGATGACACTGATCATGTCCCAGCTGAACCCGCTCCTGGAGGGCTTCAACCGCTCCTTAGAGCACCTGAGCCGACAGGTGGGGGACCTGGCACGTGACGTGGCCCACCTGAAGAGCAGCCAGTTGGGGGCGGAGCTGCAGGCGGGGCCTCCGGACGGCCCCGACGACGAGGTGGAGGAGGAGCGCTTGGATGCCAAACTGGAGGAGGTGTTTCGGCAGGTCAGGGAGGTCCGGGAGCAGATGGAGAGCCAGCGGAGAGACACGGAGGACAGGCTGCACTCCCAGCATGCAATGCTTCACTACAACCTCACCAACTTCAAGATGGACATCGACATGAAGCTGAAGCGCCACCACAAGATGCTGCAGGTCAGTGGACAACATTTACATAATCTTCATACAATGTTTCCATGTTTTAATGTTTTTATTGTCAGAGTCTCATCAGTGTGAATCTGTAACAAGCAGAATTTTATTGACAAAATATTGAATGTATCATTAGTCACTTCATTCTGTGTGATCCCAGGTCAGCCTGCAGGCCATGAACGCCTCCCTGGTGGAGCTCAAGCTGGACCAGGATCAGACCGCTGAGGTTCAGGTGGAGGAGCACCTGCCTCCCCTCCACCCCCTGGAGACCTCAGACACCTCTGCGCTGTGGGAGGCTGTCGAGCGTCTGGACAACATGGTGGTTAACAACACAGTGAAGGTGCGAACACATCCTGTGTGTGTGTGTGTGTGTGTGTGTGTGTGTGTGTGTGTGAGACAATAGAAACATGGCCTCACACACACAAACATCAAGGCGCAGGAGTCACAAAGCATTCTGGTCATATAAAATATAAATATAAATATAAAAACTTTATCTGACGGAATCGTTAGAACTGTTTTGCTGGATAAAGAAATAAAATAAGTCCAGGAGACAAATTGTTTCACTGAGAGTGAAGGCGGCTCGGTTCCAGTAACAGAATGATTAAATCATAACACAGTTTCTTTGTCCTTCCTTGTGTGGTGGTGCAGGTGGGCGGGCTGATGGAGGACGTGGAGGTGACCTCGGGAAGCATCCAGCAGCTGAGGCGGGACTTAAAGCAGCTGGACACACGGATCAACCAGACGGCCCGGAACAGTCAGATCCAGTTCATGGAGACGGGGCTGGAAGTGGAGGCGGCGAAGGAGGTGGTGCTGAGGCGGGTGGAGGAGCTGGCGGGGAACCTCAGCCAGCATGACATGCGGCTGCAGGAGGCGGACTCGGACGTGGACTACCTGTACACTGTCCTCTACAAGCACAACTCGTCTGCAGACTGCGACTGTAAGGCGCTGAAGGCCGCCATGACGCGACTGGAGAGGGGTGTGGCCAATGTGACGGAGCTGGCCAATGAGAACCGATTAGCCCTGGAGGAGACCAGCGAAGTAGGGGCGGGGCAGTGGGGCGGAGCCAGCAACTGGGAGCCAGCTGTGCAGGTGCTCCAACATGACCTCCAGCAGGTGAGTCCTGATGACGACGCAGTCCAAACCAACACCAGCTCAGAGTTCTGATAGAAGAACCAGAACATTTTAGTTTTCAGGAGATTCTTTTTGTGTGAAACTGATGGAAAAAATTTTGGTAGCTGCAAAAAAAAAAATAGCTGGTTGAAGTCAAATGTTTGAATGTTTAAACATTTTCAGGAAGAAAAGAAATGACAGAGAAAAAAATCTTCACACAAGATGTTTTTGTTGTTGTTGTTGTTTGTTCTGGAAAGTTTTATTTTCACTTTTTTCCCAGAAAACAGTGAAGAAGAAGAAAACTGAAAGAGAGTGAAGAGTAAAACTCACGTTGACCAGCAGAGGCAGCAGCACCTCATGTTATCACACAACACAACACACACCTGTTCTGTGTGAGGAACGTTATAATCTGCCATCACTTTCACAGATTATTTTCTCCACGTAGTCGCAGATGAAGGTCACTCTCACTAAACTGTTTCCCTCAGGTTCTCAGGTCATAAACAGAGAAAGCTAATTAGATCTGACTTCTGTGGATCTGCACTTGACCCTCAGGGCTTCCGTACTGAAGACAATTGAATCATAAAAACAGAAACGTATATTCAAATGACAAAAAAGTTATGAAGTTTATTTTTGTGTTTGTGGCACCTTCAGGCATCAGACGAAGAAATTTATATTTCAGCTTTCTTTCCTCGGTCACTGTGCAGGTGAAGGAGGCTCTGGCCTCGGAGCAGACCAGGATCAGGACTCTGGACCACAGTCTGACCCAGCTGAGCAGCTCGGTGAAAATGGGTTTGGCGGAGGTCTCAGGCCTGAAGGAGTCAGACAGGAAGCTGGTTGCAAACATGCAGCACCTGTCGGGCTCCTTCGACTCTCTGCTGAAGGATGCCAGCCGACACAGCGACGTGCTGGAGCAGCTGATGGGGGAGGAGGTGATGGAGTTTCTGGAGTGGCCCGTCCAGGACCAGGAGGCCCACTCCATCCCAGCCCTGAAGGAGCAGCTGGGGAACGTGCAGGAACAGCTGAGGCGGCACAACCTGAGCATAACCTCCCTGCTGGGGAACAGTCCAGGTGAGAACCAGCAGATTTCACTCAGTGTATTGATCCAATCCAGCAGAACCAGTAACAGCAAGATCACCAGACTCCATTAACGAATGTAGTGATTTTAAGAGTTGTTGAGTTAAAACAAACTTTATAAACATGAGTGCAGTGCCCGTAGGAAGTCTGTATTCTATAGAAGGGTGGGAGGTTAAGTAGCTTTTTCATGGAGGCCAAATGATGTTGTGTTTGAAGGTGTCAGGACATCAGGGATATAACTGGCTGTTTTTGACCACTTTTGATTTTACCATTATATTTCACCTTAAAAACTATTTACCTTGCCTTGTTTAGTGTCATTATTTTCAGCACAAGCTCACATGTGACTGTACAGTTATGTTTTCATTTCATGACATACTGTATTAACACTATGGACCTAAAAAAAATCACAAAGTAACAGAAAATCCAAGTAGGAAAAAGTTTGATTTTTTACTGTGAAAACCACAAATATGTTTAATGAACCAATTGTATTAGTTATAATGCAAATAAATTGTTGTCTACTAAATTTCTGCACAAGTTTTTGAAATTTACAAAGTTATATGTAACTATTTACATTTAAATGCAGGCAATGCCTCAGGCTCAGGGCTCCTCAGCTCATTCCTGCCTGCTCCACATTCAGCATGTCCTCCTTGTTTTGACTCACAACACAAAAAACTGACTCCACTACACACAATAAACACACTACACTAAACACACTAAATGTCACAAATCTCTCAACTCGCCATCTCTGTCGCTGTCTGTATCACTTCCGGCATCCCTCACACAACTTCCTGTTCCTCAACATCAAAACTTGCTTGCTTGGACACTTTCGTGACAAAAGCCGGTTCTTACTGTTTCTTCCTGCACCAGACACAAAGCAAACATGACGGCAATGTTCGTGAAAAAGCGTGGCGGACATTATTTACCCTAAGTCTGGTTCTGGACCTGCCGGTGTGTCCGTCAACTGGGCCGGCCGAGCTGGGCCGTGTTAGCAGCAAGCAGCTGCTAGCGGCTAGCAGCTAGCTACACACGAACATCCACAGATTCCGATTCCACTTTGTTGTCCTCACATATCCGGATCTCCTCACATCCGGAACAGACTCGGTCTGGACTCATTTAGTCTTATTACCCATATCAGTCAGTTTAGATGCACAGAACGGAACCGAACCACCCGCAAAATCCCGGTCCAGCTCGCCACTGCAGGTATAAATCCGCTTGTTGTCGTGGAAGTGAGCTCTGCAGTGATTGGCTCTGGTGCCCACGTGACTGTGGTGGCTATGGGTGAGAATGCTCATGGAATTTGTGAAGCATTTATGAAATAATTTATTACCGGTATCATTGTAGTCCAAACAAATGTGACGTCGCACACCCTTAAACCAAACAGCAGCCATGTTGAAACTCTCAGGTCAGTCTGATCCTGATCTGCAGAGACATTTGAGGAACACACACACACACACACACACACAGACAGAGATTCCTTTTTTTATTGAGAGACTATGTAACTCATTGTGTCCTTGTTGTAAGTTGTTTGTCTCCTTGTAAAAAGTGTCAGTTTGTGGCAGCATGTCTGTACCAGCCTGTCTGCTTCTGTGTCTAAAGTGCTAAAGTCTTACCTGCCAACATTGATCAGCTGTTTGAACACACTGTTTACACTGATTTCACCATTTACACTCAATTTATGAAAGAAGAAACATGTTATTGATCTAAACATGTCACATGTTACAAAGACACTAAACAGGAACAATATAGGCGACTTCTTTGTCCCCGTGGAGAAAGTCCCCAGACTCCCTTAACAAATGTGTCAGTTTAGTGAGTTGTTGAGTTGGAGACACTTTATAAACTCTGTGAAACTCTGTCTCTGACTCATTCTGCATTATTTGGACCTTCTTGTTCATTCAGCAGATGTTCTACATGAACTTCTCTCTTCATGATTGTTCCAGTGATGTCTGAACAGCTTCTGGTTCTTTAGGTGTCATGAGGATATCTAGTGGCAGCTGTGAGAAGCTACAACACACCACAGTTTGTCGTGCTCAGTTTTGTCTTCCCAGACTAATGTTTGACTCCTTCTGGCCCCAGGAGGCAGAGAGGAGGTGCCGTCTGCTGACCAGCCATCCTCCTCCGACATCCTCCACGATGATTGGCTCCCTGGCAGCATGAGGAGCAGCAGTGAAGTTCTAGCCAGGGAGCGTCAGCTCCTCCTCCATTCAGCAGGGAGGCGTCCAGAGCTTGGAGGAGACGGCAGTGATCTGTGGAACTTGGAGAAAACGGTGGAGGAGCTGGAACTGAAAGTGCTCCGACTGGAGGAGAAAACCTCAAACACTTCAACACCCAGTGGTGTGGAGGCCGAACTGCTGGTGGAGGTGATGTGGCTGAAGAGAGGGCTGGAGGAACATCTGAGGGTGTTCAAGAACGTCTTCAGTAACGCCGACATCCTCGCTGAATCTGACGCCACACTGGAGCTCGATAAACTGTGGCAGCTGGTGAAGAACAAAGAGGGGAAGAAGGAGAAGAAGAGAGGAGGAGGGAGGGGAGGAAACCATCGGAGCAGGAGGGAGACATCAGGTGAGTGAGGACGAAACTTAACTTCTGTCAGTTTCAGGTCGGATTACCAATGTGTTGATCAGTCAGTGGATTACTCTCTGTGCTAATGTAACTAAATATATTTGTGGATATTGGAGGTGGGTAAAAATATTGATTCATCAATGCATTGCAAAATATTTTTTCAGAAAATCCTCTGAATCAATTCAGGCAAGTGTGGTATTACTGTAGTGTTACTGTAGTGTTGACGTAGTATTACTGTAGTGTTACTGTAGTGTTGACGTAGTATTACTGTAGTGTTACTGTAGTGTTGACGTAGTATTACTGTAGTGTTACTGTAGTGTTGACGTAGTATTACTGTAGTGTTACTGTAGTGTTGACGTAGTATTACTGTAGTGTTACTGTAGTGTTGACGTAGTATTACTCAGTGCGTTTACATGACACTTAGGCACAAGATTTTTCTCTGGGGCCGTGAGCCGGAGGTAGAAGGACGGTGGCGTCTTTCCTCTGAAATCACCACAGGAAAGAGCACCATTGTGCATCTAGTTTGTGTAATTATCATGTTCACCATATACGAAGTGTACAAAGATGCAGCTTCGTCTCGCTCTTCGTACGCCATCTTTCTGGAATGCTGAGGCAGCTGGTGACGTAAAGAGGTCAGCCGGAGGTGTTTCTAGTTGAAATGGGTACAGCACCACCTAGCGTACCAGGGTATGACATGCTCTGGACCAATAATCCGATTTTCTCACTGGCATGTATACTCGGACAATTGCAATTGTCTGATCGAGCAGCATAATCGAACTATGGCTGTAATCTGACTAAGCTGTGCATGTAAACGCACTGAGTGTAGTGTTAATGTAGTGTGAAACACATGGGTCAACGTGTGTTTTGTCAGAAACATTCCTGACATGAACTGGGGAAAGTTCTGGGTTTTGGGTGAGTTTGCATGGAATGAGCCATGTGGATTTAATGCTAATGTAAATTTAGCAATGAGGAAAATCTACTTACTAACACAATGTTAGAATGTAGGTAAGGGGATTTTTCTTCGTGCTAAACTAACATGCTTCCTGGCAGCTGGCTGGTCCCCTATTCAACCTCTGACTCACCTTTTGTCTCCAGGTGTTGTCGCCCTCCCGTCCAGCCTATCAGAAGCCTCACTGCTGCTTGTCGCTGGATCTCCTCTGAGCGTCTCGAGTGGCGTCATTGTGTTTAAAGCAGCCCTGAGCGGCAGTCACTCGTATTCTGATAGCGGCAGCTTCATGCCTCCGGTGAACGGCGTCTACTTGTTTGTCCTCACCTTGGACCTGCGGCTGGGCTCCGCCCACGTGGTCCTGACACGGGGGTCGGGTGGGACTCCGGCATCTCTACACCAGCTAGAGGTGGCGGAGGAGGGGCCAGTCACGGCTGTGAGCCTCCTGCCGCTGAGCCAGGGGGAGGAGGTGAGGCTGGAACTGAAGGGAGGAGCGTGGGTGGAGTCAGAGGACAATGTGTTCACCATAGTGCTGCTCCACCAGACCACCTGAGGGTGCTGTGGACAAATCAGATGACAGATCAGAGACTCTGGGAGGGGCAACTCCTGCTGGAAGTTTTATTTATTATTACAGAATCAGAAAAGGAAAAATGTTAAAACATTTAACGGACTGCAGTGTTTTCCTCTTTCCCCTTTAAACCCTGAAATTAAAAAGTCAGGATGTTGTTAGCTTAGCATAAAGACTAGAAGCAGGGGGAAACTGCTAGCCCAACTCTGCTCAAAGTAAAAAAATAGACTACTCAACATCTCTGAAGCTCATTAACATGAACCCTGTTCACACATCTACTCACCCACACATCCAAGTGTCGGCGTCCACAGAACGGTTCTGGAGCTTCACAGTAAAACAGTGATTCTCCGTGCAGCTCGTCTGCTGTGGTCGGTGTGTTTGTGAAGTTTGGAGCAAAGCTAAAGTTAAAGTTTTTCCATCAGTGTTATTCTGTGAAGGTGAATCAACATATCATGTCCTCTTAGTTATATATAATTCTTGTAAAGTTTCAGTATCCTGATGTAAAGCAGCAGTTTATATTTTTTTATCTAAACTGTCACCTAATAAAAAGCTTTAATCCACAGAGTGACTGAAGCTTTCTCAGATATTTAACCGAACACTTCTGTCTGAAATAAACAGGAAAGAAAATGTCGGATCAGCACCGTCACATTTTCACTATGCGATGACCCGTCTGTCAGCCCGACATGGTTCTGTGTGGCAGCAGCTACATTACTGCCACCTACTGAGACAACGTGAGAACTACAACGGACAGAAATGATTTACACGCTGGAAACAATATTGTGTGTTAACATATTGATATTTAGTTTTTGAATATTGCAACACTGATGTTCCATAACCTTGAACAGGACATCACAACGAGGTTTTAAAAATCTGAGTTTAGTTTTAAAAACTGAACTTGTTGAGGAGCGGTCGTATAAACAGACCAGCAGTCACTGCAGAACAGCATGGAGGAGTTTGAGGAAAGTGGAGGTCTGTGAAACAGACTGAGCGGCGCCGTCAGCTGGTTCTGTTGTAACATCCACTCTGACGTGAAGGACACGGCAGCGGCGATTATATGACGAGCGGATCTGTTGATGTATGTGAAGACAAATGAGTCTTCAGGTGTGTGAAAATGTACTGAATGCTAAGAGTTGAAAAGTAACTAAGTACATTTACTCAAGGACATTTGATTTTTTGTACTTGTGTATTGTAACAAAATCTTTACTGCAGAGGATTTAATGGTTCGTTTGTGGTTTGATCGATCGTCTCGTCATCTGAGGTAAAATAAAAAGCTGCTCAACTTTCTCAACTTTAAACTTTTTAATCATCTGTTAAATCTACAGTGTAGAAAAATAAGCATCAAAAATATACCAAACAAAATAAAATCTGGCAAAGCAAGAAGCCCAAAACAAGTCTGACATGATGAGAAAATAACTTTCAACTTTCATCTGAATCATTGACACGTTTCTGTCACACCATCGTTAATCATGACTTTTGTGATGACGCAGGTCTGAACTGACACTTTAATGTGAAAGTCTGATTTTATTTTGAAAAGAGGAAGTGAGAAGAAGAGATTTGAGGCCAACGAATCAATAAATCAGAAGGTGGGATCATTAATCAAGCTGTTGGAACTGAAGATAATGACCTCTGGAATCATGTGCAGTGATGTCAGACTGGTACTTGGTCTGTTTGTTTTGGCTCACCTGGAGCACCAGGCGGGCGGGGTCAGCAGGAGGACACGTCAGCTCCTTCAGGCTGTTATCTAACAGGTGTTCCTTCATAATCTCCTAAATGTAACGAGAAGCTTCGACATGTCAAAAGAAACGAGCACAAACAAATTTACGGCCACACGTCTGAACTACTGCAGCGGAGCAGCTGCGCTACAAAGATCTGCAGAAATCATCCAGACAGTAAACGTACAGCCGCGTCAACAGGCTACAACACGTCATGCTAAATATTAGCTGCTCAAATAAAAGCTCCAGTTCTTCATCTAACAACAGAATCAGCCTCGTGTACAATATAAGAAGGCTGCACGTCCCAAACAGGCCAAACTACAAAATTAGATCGTCTATGAGAAATATCAGAATATCAAGTTCCTCTACACTAAACTCAGTCCGGCAGGCTACAAAAATAAATAGAGAAGAAGAAGAAGTTCGCAAATGTTCTAATTCCTGCTGCATCTGCTTCACTTCCTGTTAAAGTCAGAATAGGACACGTCGATCGATCAATCCGATCAGCTCAATAAATCTGAACTGTAATCTATAATAATCTATACCTCATCAATATCAATCAGAATGTTTCTGATTTATCACTTCAAGTTCTGAGGCAGGTCCAGAATATTCACATCAGGACGTCTTTAACATTCATCAACCGACTAAGAAGAGAACTGATTAATCAACAGTTTGACTGAGACGAATCTGATCAACAACTAATTAATCTGAATTCTTTCAAAATAAACCTAATGTAGATTTTATCTAAATTATGACTTAACTTCAGGTTCTTCATCAAACTTTTAACTCGTCTTACAGAAGAGGATCAGAACCACCTGGAGGATCAGGACCGTCCTCTGACCCGCTCTGTGTCCTGATTAGGAACGTAAATGTGCTTCAGTCCAGCCGCAGTCAAAGATCGATGAAGTCGTCAGTCTGTGTGATGTCGTCCAAGTTGTCCAGACGGAGGACGAGTCATGAGAAGGTCCTGAAGATGAAGCCTGGTCTTCTGCAGCTTCGTCTCCTTCAGCTGGCTGAGCGGAATCGAGCCACGTAAGCGCCGCAGGATGGGCAGTAGGGCCGAGCCGGCTCAGCAGGAAGCTGCTGACACAGCGAGCAGAGCTGAGGGTCTCTGCGGGGCCGGGCCGGAGGAGACTGGTAGGAGGAGGTCCTCTGGAGGGACGGGTGGTGGCGAGTGGCGCGAGGCTCCCAGGAGGAGCTGAGCTGGACTGTCCTGTAGTCAGCCTCGTGCCGCCAGTCGCTCTCAGGAGGCACGTCCAGGCGCAGCGGCTGAGGAGGAGGAGGAGCCTCCCCCGATACCCGGAGCAGGTGAGGAGTGCAGTGACCCGACCCCCTGATGGTACCGGGCAGCGACGGCTGCCTGTAGTGACCATTAGTGGTGTTGGCAGGGCGACGAGGGTGGGACAGGGTGGCATAGAGACTCTGTGGACCCAGCGGGGGGGCAGGAGTGGAGTCTGCTCTGGACCTGGGGAGGGAGGAGGTGGAGGTGGAGGTGGAGGTGGAGGGAGGTGGCGCTCGGCGAGGAGTACGGGGCAGAGTGACGTAACTCAACGCGATGCTGTGGAGGCTTTTACCTGAGAGAGCCGGACACCTGTCAGGCACAGCCAGAACCTGCTGCTGGACACTGGGTACAGGTCCTGAGGAGGAGGAGAAACAATTAGCTCCGAATATAAGACATCTTCTGATGGATCAAATATTATTTATGACTGTCGGGATGTAAAAACTTCAGGTGTCACCAGACTCCACCAACACAAGTAGGGATTTTAGAGTTAAAATGTCTCGGACTCATTCTTCATCATTTGTTCCTGCTTGTAAATTCAGCAAATGTTCTTTCTGTCTTTGAGCAGAAACATGAACTGAACAGCTACAAACATTCAATCTACAAACTTCAGATGGATCATAGAAATACACTTATACAATGACATGGTGGAGGTGATGGAGGGGAAGGTGGAGGGCCAGCAGGTTACCTGAGTGTCCCCATGAGGAGAGGCCCGAGCTCAGGGCCCGTGATGTCTGCAAGGTGAGGTGCTGTGGAGGAGGTGCAGGAGCTGAGGGGGCGGGGTGTCGGGGCTGGTGGTGGTAGGAGTGATCTGTAGGGAAAGAGGTGGAGGAAGGGAGGTGCAGAGAGGAGGTGCTGGGGCGACGTAGGGGGGAGGAGGAGTGCAGGTCAGTGTGTCTGAGGGAGGGCCTGGACACAGGGGGGTCCTTCAGGGTGAGGAGGAGGAGGATGGAGGAGTAAAACAAAAGGAGGGATGAAGTGAGAGATGAAAAAGAGATGAGAAAAGAAAAAGAAGAAAGAAGTGAAGGAGGGAGAAATAAAACAGAAGAGTTAACATGATGGAGGGAAAACTGAAAAATGACAAACACAAAACTAAAGAGGAAGAAACTTTGCATCTCTGAGAAACAAAGTTTGAGTTGTCTGTCCAACGTGACTGATCCACACCAGGAGGAGGTGACAGCAGGAGGAGGTCGGTGTCTGCAGCTCAGAGCTGGGTTCTACTTTAACATCGGTGTTAGAGAGGCGAAGAGGAAACATCAGGATTCCTCTGACAGATGGAGAATCTGCAGGCAGACCTCAGCTGTTGGTTCGGATCAGCACTGAGGTTAAAAGCTTAAAGGAGAAACTAAATCAGTGATCAATGTTTAATGCTCCGGCCCGAGGCTGTTCCTCAGGGCTGAATACAAGATGGCTGAATGCCAGCAGCAGCGCAGCTTCACACTCAGCATGAGAGTTAATCACATCACGCTGCTCCTGAAGCATCACACCACGACCAGAGAGTCACATTGTCCCTCTGATCAGAGAAGGGAGGAGGAGGAGGAGGCCGCCTCTCTGCCGACCTTTGACATCAATGATCAAACAGATCAGTTGTTTTGTCTTGTGCGCGAGTCGACATGCTGACATGGACCCAGAGCACCGTCAGTGTTTCACACGCTTGTTTTAAAAACATGTTCCCTGAAGGAAGTTTGGACATGATCACTGATCGCAGCTCAACGTGAGGTCGGACGATGTGAGGTTGGGTGGCGTGGGGACGGACGATGTGGGGACGGAGGGCGTGGGGACGGACCATGTGGGGTCGGACCATGTGGGGTCGGACGATGTGGGGTTGGGTGGCGTGGGGACGGACGATGTGGGGACCGAGGGCGTGGGGACGGACCATGTGGGGTCGGACCATGTGGGGTCGGACGATGTGGGGTTGGGTGGCGTGGGGACGGACGATGTGGGGACGGAGGGCGTGGGGACGGACCATGTGGGGTCGGACCATGTGGGGACGGACCATGTGGGGTCGGACCATGTGGGGTCGGACCATGTGAGGTCGGGTGGCGTGGGGACGGACGATGTGGGGTCGGAGGGCGTGGGGTCGGAGGGCGTGGGGTCGGAGGGCGTGGGGTCGGACGATGTGAGGTTGGGTGGCATGGGGACGGACGATGTGGGGTCAGACCATGTGGGGTCGGACCATGTGGGGACGGACCATGTGGGGTCGGACCATGTGGGGTCGGACGATGTGGGGTTGGGTGGCGTGGGGACGGACGATGTGGGGACGGAGGGCGTGGGGACGGACCATGTGGGGTCGGACCATGTGGGGACGGACCATGTGGGGTCGGACCATGTGGGGTCGGACCATGTGAGGTCGGGTGGCGTGGGGACGGACGATGTGGGGTCGGAGGGCGTGGGGTCGGAGGGCGTGGGGTCGGAGGGCGTGGGGTCGGACGATGTGAGGTTGGGTGGCATGGGGACGGACGATGTGGGGTCAGACCATGTGGGGTCGGACCATGTGGGGTCAGACCATGTGGGGTCGGGTGGCGTGGGGTCTGTCAGGTAACAGTTGTTCAGGAATGTGATTACATTTCAAACAGTTTCAAAAGGATTTTCAAGGAATCAACCAGGCGGCAGTTCATCGTGTGTGTGTGTGTGTGTGTGTGTGTGTGTGTGTGTGTGTGTGTGTGTGTGTGTGTGACTCACGCAGCTACGGGAAGGCCCAAAGGCGTTTTGGGGTCGTGACCCAATGACGGTTCCGCTCAGGCTGCGGGTGATCCGCCGCAGGTTCTCTGCGCTGTAGCTCTTGTCTTCACCCGACGGCAGCTGAACAGAAGATGGCAGAGAACTTAACGATCAGGTTATTGATCCACAGCCAGACAAATCAATACTGATGACCAAAATAACACCAGAGAACACAGACAGACAGACACCTTCTGGGCTGCGACAGGTGATCTGTAGGCGTATCTCTCGATCTCAGCTGTGGGTGTTTTGGAGCGTCCAGGTGAGGACAGCAGCCTCCTCACACCTGGAGTCAGAGAACACCTGCTGTTTTATCTGCACCAACCACTCAGCTCACACTATCAATCCATCAGAGTTATTGATTAATCCAACAGCTGATAACTGATGGATAATGAGAGATTTTTCCCCACCTGGTCTGTTGTTGGTTGGCTGAGGACTGACACCGCGGCTGCCCCGGTGCATGCTGGGAGCCAGCAGACTGGCCTGGTACAGAGAGTCCAGCTCTGACAGTTCCTCATCAGGCGCCGTCACGCTGCCTACTCCTGATGCATTCTGGGAGCCGTAATACCTGTTGACGTTTTCTGCCCAGCGCTCCACAGGCAGCGCCGCTCTGTAGTCGGCGAGGGACAAGGTGGCGGTCCTGACAGGTGGGGGAGCGGGGGAGGGGGAGTCTGTGGTTGAGCGATGGGCGGGGCTGATCGGTGGGTCGATGGGTGAATCAACATCCTCAGGCTGGTCCAGGTGTAAACACGACCACTTCCTGGTCAGGTTGGCTGACAGGGGCGGGGCTACCTTGGGGTCAGAAACGGGGGCGCTGGCCTGCAGGTTCCTGCTGTAATACTGCTCCTCCTCCAGCATCAGGTGACACCTGTCGTTGGAGGCAAGAGGTGACGGGAACACTGGGACAGTCCACTGGGTGGTAGGGTCTGCCTCCACAGGTGGAGGGGGCGGAGCCATATCTCCCAGGGGGCTCTGCTCCCAAGTGTCCATGGTAAGGGCTGGGAGGGACCTGGTGTTAGTCAAGGGTTTCCCGAAGTGAGAGCAGGGGCCCCTGGCCCTGCGGTCCTCCCTGGGTGAACCTATAGGAGCTCTGCTGCTGGAGGTGGGGTCACATTTTGTGTTGGGAGGGAGGGGCTTCATGAGGCAGGGAGTGAGAGGCGGGGCCTGGTGGTCATGACAGGCGGCTGGCTGGCTGTCCTGTTCCTCTGTCAGAAGTACTTTGAGCGAGAGAGGCTTTTCACTGGAGAGAGAGAGAGGGGGGGGGGGGGGACAGAGAGTGTGAGGGAGGGTGTGTGTGTGTGTGTGTGTGTGTGTCTCTCGCAGGTTGTTTCCTGCAGCTCTCATCATGGTTCACTCGATGCCCCCTACAGGCTGCAGAGTTCATCACAGTCTGAACAAAAAGACGAGCAGCAGGCCAAAGTGAAACACTCCTGTGATTGGTTGTCCTGGCCTGCTGTGTTGTCTCCTGCAGGTGTGTGATGCAGGTGTGTGATGCAGATGCAGGTTGGATCTGACTCAGTAATCTGCTCCTTTAGGAAAGGCTCGTTCTTCACATGTTTTAATCTCAAGTTTGACCTGAACTCAAACACAGCTTCACTGTGAAGTGACAGAAATGAAGGTGATCATTTCTGTGAAATAAAAATGATCAAGTGACTGAGAGATTAATTTAAAGCTGATTAATGTGATGAAGTCGAGTTTATCATAAATCATTCAAACAAAGTGTCCGGATGGAAGGTCGCAAAGAATAACTGACACAAACTGAAGTGATGAAATGTTTGTGAATAAAAATAACATAAAACGAGTAGGGATGTAACGATGCATTGTGACACGATTAAAAATCGGTACAAATGCGTGAAGATTCACACTCGTTGACAGACAAAATAAATTGCAAATGCAAGAGAAGTAGGATACCTTCTTTTTTTTTCTTTTTTTAGAAATAGGTTACATTATCTTAAGAAAAGTCACAGATTGGTGATTCATTTGTTCGTGAAGTTATATCATTATGACTGCTCATGTGATCAATGCAGAGTGGGAGTTGGCTGGCTCTGTGCTTCAGATGCAACCTCTTTTGGAGTCATACTGGGGCTAAAATAGCTGAAGAGCTAAAGGAGGCGGCGGCTGAATGGCAGCTGGAAAGGCAAAAACAAGGTATCTCTGTAGTCACCGACAGTGCGAGAAAAATGGATGTGTCAGTGAGGGAAGCCGGGCTGGCTGGTGTGGATGTTACCACACGCTGGAACAGCAGCCTGGACATGTTGGAACTGCTGGCTGCCATCATAACGCCCGTGAAATCGACACACTGGACAACTTGGACATCCGTGATGCCGAGGACATCATGAAACTTCTCAAAGCTTTGAAGACAGTCACCACCGTGCTAAGTGATGAACAAAACCCAACAGTGTCTCTAATTGTGGGCTTAAAGCACATGATTGAGCAGAGCATGTTGCCTGTGGAGGAGGACTCCACCACGGTGAGCATGATGATGAAAGCTATCTTCAACAATTCATCAGACAGATACACTGGGCCTGGGGACAACCATCTGCGGGACTGCACTGCATTAGAACCCAGATTCCGCTCTCTACCTCATCTTACCGAAGATCAGCGCCAGGATGTGTTCCAGAGGGTGAAGGAGAAAGCTGTGCAGATGCACAACCAGGTACTTCTTTCACTTTCAGTTACTAATAGTTACTAGTGTTGCTTTTGCGTTAAGGCCAGGTCTGTGTTTCATACTTATTTTGGTACTGATCTTTCTCCTTGTTGTTGTCTCGTTTTCCCTTTGTTTTTTCCTTGTCTCTTTCCCCTTTCTGCTTCTTTTCCTTTTTTTTGGTTGATCTGTTGTAGTGATTTTGTGTTGGAGGGGAGACACAAAAGCAGTGTTTAACAGTGCTTCTGTAAAGAAAGGACTTCTTTTTTTGGTCAAGATTTTATATTCTTTTGTTATTTAAGATATTATATTATAATTACACCAGCTAACACCAGTTTACTTGTGAGATTGTTTCTAAAGAAAGGAGCTATTTTTCATGTATTTTGTTGTTTAAGATGACCATTTAAGTTGCACTTTTTATAAGAGGACACAAACTGTTTTACGGAGTTTCTGTAAAGAAAGCACCTGTAAGATTTTTTTCTATGAATAAAAGGTAACTTTATTTGGTCATAATTTGTCTGTAGCTCATTCTGATTAAAAAAAAAAAAATGTGAGAAAATTGTATCGTGAACAAAAATCGCGAACCATATCGAATCATGAGTTGAGTGTATCGTTACCTCCCTAAAAATGAGTCTATCAAACTGTGTCATAATCACATTAATTACATTTAACGATTATGCGTTTGAAGCTTTTTGGGCTCAGTGCTGATGCTGCTGACTTGTGATTGGCTGAGCAGTCTACAGGTGGTACCTGGGCTGTTCCTGGAGCTGCTGCACCTCCTGCTGCTGTTGCTCTGCCTCCTGCTGCTGCTGCTGCAGGCGCTGCTGCAGGCTGCGGCCTCTCCTCAGACAGCGCTGCAGCCGGCTGTGACTACTAGCTCCGCCCTCAGCCGCCAGCAGCTGCAGTTTGGCTGCAGCGAGGTAACAACAGAAAATAAACAACAGAAAGAAAAGAAAGAAGGAAAACAGAACGAAAGAAACATGCAGAAAATAACTTGTTATGATGAGTTCATGCAAAAATATTAAAAATCAAATATACAGAAAATCAGACTGCTGACATGATGGAGGTGTGACTGTGTGCGTGTAAGTGTGTGTGTGTGTGTGGGGGGGGGGGGGTCAGGGGGAGTGGGAGGAGCTTACAGACTGCTTCGTTGACAGCCGACAGCGCAGCGGCGACCTCGCCTGCCTGCTCCAGACGCACTGATTGGTCCAGCAGAAGCTCCGCCTCTGACACACACCGCTCAAAGGTGTCACCTTTACCTGCAGGATGGACATCAGGAATCGGTTCTTTATCTATTAACAGCTTGACAACAGAACAGTCCAGAGAATCTCATTCACTTCAACACGCTGGTCCTGTTCAGACATGCACCAGCATCTGTCCTGACTGATCCAGTCAGAGGTGGACCCTTAACAAATGTGTCAGTTTAGTGAGTTGTTGAGTTGGAGACACTTTATAAACTCTGTGAAACTCTGTCTCTGACTCATTCTGCAGTATTTGGACCTTCTTGTTAGTCAGTGATGGACGGGTTTGTTTGTTTCATAGAGCAGGAAGTGACATCACATCGCAGGTGGATTCTGATGTCAGGTATGAACAAGCGTTCATCAACTGAACTGTGAAAACAGGAATATCCACTGACGAGCAGTTAAACATGTTTAGTGAATCATTATTTAAATACATGTATGAATGTCAGTGTGTGCGTCCGACCAGCTGCTCTGTATTATGTATTACACACACACACACACACACACACACACACACAATTACTGCAAGGGTCATTCTGTCCTCTGTGTGTCAGCTGAGTCAGAACCTTTCAGCTGCTCAATGAGGAACATTCCTGTTCCAACACACACACACACACACACACACACACACACACACACACACACACACACACAGAATCTTTAACCAAAGCAACCACATGTCCCATGATGCATTGTTCATATTCTCAGTTATATGTGTGAGTGAGTGTGTGTGTGTACCCTGGATCTGCAGCTGGTCCAGGTCCAGGTACTTGCTGGGTCGGGGGTTGAAGCCCAGCGCTGCCTCCCTCTCCTTCTCCTGTCGTCGCTGTTGCTCCTCCTCCCTCGCTCTCCTCTGCACCTCCTCCTGCAACTCATCCAGCTCACTGCGGCCTGCAGGGGGCACTGCTCCACACACACGCGCACACACGCACGCACACACACACACACACACACGCGCGCGCACACACACACGCGCACACACACGGTTTTCAGGACTTTCATATTTGTTTGTAATGTGTGTTGAGGTGAGATTCATTCTTTTATCTCATCGTCTTCTCAAGAAGAAATAAAAAAAAGAATAACTGACATGGTTTCACTGATGAAGACACAGACACACACACAACCCATACCGGGCTCCTGCAGCAGAGCTCCGCTGCTCTTGGACCGGATGTTCCTCCATGACGGTCCAGAGGAGGAGGAGGAGGATGAAGGCTTCTTCATGACACACTCCCTGGAGGGAAAAGAACACCCGGCTTCAGTCACTGTCACCTTTAGCTGACGCAGGATCAATACTGCTCCTGATCAATCTGTGTATATTTAAACAGTAACCACCACAGAAGAAGAGTCTCACCGGTCTCCCAGATTGAGGTCCAGGCTCACCGGGCTGCTGCTGTTCCTCTCGCTACTCTCGTACCCGCTCTCCATCCTCTGGATCAGCCTTGGGGGAGGAGGAGGAGCAGGAGGCAGCTCTGCACCTCCTGCTCCGCCCTCAACTCCTCTGAGGCTGCTGGGGAGAGTCCAGGAGGAGCCCGGCCTGACACACTTCACCTCCTCCTGTTCTGGGAAGGAGGTGTCAGGTCCCACGGAGGGCGGAGCTCCTGCGTCGTCGAGCAGTGAGGCTCCCAGCGGGCTGTATCCCGCCTGCCTCCGCCTGGTGAAGATGCTGTCAATGTTGAGGGCCTCCCTCCGTGGCCTCCATGCTGGCCGGTACCTCCCAGAACCTGCTCCCCCGGAGTAGCTGGACTTGGACTCGCTGCTGGTGCTGTCAGCTTCCCAGTCAGGGAGTTTACTGGAGGAGGAGCAGGAAGCGGAGGCGTTGGAAGAGTGGTGGTTGATCTCAGAGAGGATGGCAGCAGGTAAAGAGGAAGAGGAAGAGGAGGACAGGGGGCGGCTGTGGATGATGTTGCTCATGGTCTCTTTGAAGTCTCGGAGGCGACTGGTCGAGGATGAGAAGGAGGAGGAAGGTCTGGGGAGGTGACGAGGAACCTGCTGCTCCTTTAAAGTCTCTCCTGGGGGAAGGAAAGAGGGAGGAGGGAGGAGGAGAGAGAAACAGAACAGAAAGAGATGGAGGAGAGAGAGACAAGTTGAATATGAACCCAACAGTCAGATCATTGATCACATCACTGATCAGATCATTGATGAGACCATTGATCACATCACTGATCAGATCATTGATTACATCACTGATCAGATCATTGAGAGCAGATGAACGAAGACAAAATGATTTTAAATGAAGCAACTAAAAAAGAACGACAGCAGCAACATGAGTCCGTTAATTTCTGATTTAAATGTCAACACGTCTCAGCTGCTACAAAATCTACATTTTAAATGCTGTCCGACAAAATAACTAAAATAAATTTTAACAGATTATATTGTTTTATTATTCTGATAAGCTTCCATAGTTCATTGAACCTAAGAACTTCTGCCAGGTTAAGAAAAATTAAGATTACATTTTAAGACTGGTGAAAGAAATATTTCCACATATTGAAAAATAAAAATGAGACAAAGTTGAATAATAAAATCATAATTGAGAAGAAGAGTAAAATTCTAAGACAAAGTTGAAAACAGACGATGAAAAGTGAAAGATAATTGTGAGCCACAAAGTTAAAAGTACAAAGTAGTAATCATTGTTTTTGCTCCTGACAATTACTTTCCATGTTATAACTATGACTGACAGTGGGAATATTTAATAATAATAGTTATTATTTTATCCAGGCTAAGTTTAAGATTATAAAACTATTCTGTGTCATAAACTTTGTGCTGAACTTCTGTGGTGGTGCGACAGAAAGTTTGATAAGCTTCTTCAAATATTTCTGAACTGCTTCTTTAAAATCCAGAGTGGGTTGAGTTTAATCAATGTGTCGCGGAAAGAGAACAGGGTGATGATGTCACCTGTCCTTTCTGCCCTGTGATTGGTTCCTGCACCTTGTATCCCCCACCCCTGACTGGCAGAAACCCCGCCTACCCTCACTGTGGTAACCGGCCGACGAAGCTTCATTTTCGTGTTTAGATCGCCGGTGGCGACTAGAGCTCCGCCTCCTATCTCCGGCCCCGCCTCCCTTCCTTAGAGACTGGTGCTGCTCACTGTCCGTCACGTGGCCTTAGCAACAAGAAGCATGGCAAAGGGTCACGCACAATGACGAGAAGAGAGACGATGGCAGCGTGTGATTGGAGCTCAGCAGGGTCACACAGGGTCACATCTCTTCATTCCTCTTTTATCATTAAAATTAAATTAAAATATCATCATTACAAACTTTTTCTATTTTACTTCAAATCAAAATGACTTGTCATCTGGTCATAATGGAGCTGATAATGCGTTGTGATGTCAGAGACGTGACTGAGTAAACCCTGCTGTGATTGGTTAACAACATGCAACAGATGATCAGCAGCTGCGTGTTCACATCAGAACCCTGGTGAAGACTGGCTGGTCTCTGAAATCATTTATTAAGAAATATGATCATCACCATTTCATTCAGGACCTTTGAGAGTCTACACCTCAAACTACGATGATGTTGCATGTTCTTGACCAAGATGACTTCCGTCACTCTAGATACCCACCTACGGTATCCAGGCTGCAGAGCGAGGCGTGCAGGGGTCCGTCTGGGCATTCAATGCAGATGACGGTTCCCTGGGAGTCGGAGGAGTAGTGACTGGCCAGGGACTCATGGTGCGAGTGGGAGGGCTGTCGGTACGAGCAGCTCTCCGTCGACGAATCGGTGCGAGTGTCGCTGGAGATTGACTGCTCGCGGCCTGGCCGAGGGGGGGCAGGGGTGGGGGTTAGTACACAAGTCGGGTCGTCAGTGGTGATGTACGCGTTCCCTCATGTACACACATAAACATCACAGCAGCTACAAGAACCACGACTACCACAACAGCCACAATGACCACTAGTTCTAGCCGTTAGCTGTCAGTGACCTCACTCTGACTGTCATAGTACTACTGCCACTATTACAAGTACTACTGCATCTGGTTTAGTTACCTGAATGTTTGCTGTTGTGCTACTACTACGACTCCTAGCTGTGTTGTAGTTACCCGAGTCTTCGCTGTCGTAACAGGCCTTGTTGAGGTGGTGGAGGTCGAGGCGTGAGGGCAGGTCCTGGACGGACACCGGCGTCCCCCGTGGGTCGGCGTACAGCAGCAGCAGAGGCTGATAGTGTCCCTTAATACAGCGAGAGACCACGTCCTTCCACTTGGGACCGATCTGCAGGGAGAATACAAGATAATAATCATAATAAAGACATATTTTCTGACATTTATAACCATCTTTCAGTAGACTACTAATTTTTCAAGTTTCATTCGAAAATGTTCTTTTCTGAAATTTTCAATTTAAGTTTAAGCTATTAGCATATGCTGTCGCAGTCTTTAATTTAACTCCTGAGGCAGAACTTTACCTCAAAACGCAGTACTTTAACTCCAAACACAGTACTTTACCTCCAAACGCAGTACTTTAACTCCAAACACAGTACTTTACCTCCAAACGCAGTACTTTAACTCCAAACACAGTACTTTAACTCCAAACGCAGTACTTTAACTCCAAACGCAGTACTTTACCTCCAAACCCAGTACTTTAACTCCAAACGCAGTACTTTACCTCCAAACGCAGTACTTTAACTCCAAACCCAGTACTTTACCTCCAAACCCAGTACTTTAACTCCAGACGCAGTACTTTACCTCCAAACCCAGTACTTTAACTCCAGACGCAGTACTTTACCTCCAAACCCAGTACTTTAACTCCAGACGCAGTACTTTACCTCCAAACCCAGTACTTTAACTCCAGACGCAGTACTTTACCTCCAAACCCAGTACTTTAACTCCAAACGCAGTACTTTACCTCCAAACGCAGTACTTTAACTCCAGACGCAGTACTTTACCTCCAAACCCAGTACTTTAACTCCAGACGCAGTACTTTACCTCCAAACCCAGTACTTTAACTCCAGACGCAGTACTTTACCTCCAAACCCAGTACTTTAACTCCAAACGCAGTACTTTACCTCCAAACGCAGTACTTTAACTCCAAACCCAGTACTTTAACTCCAAACGCAGTACTTTACCTCCAAACGCAGTACTTTAACTCCAGACGCAGTACTTTACCTCCAAACCCAGTACTTTAACTCCAGACGCAGTACTTTACCTCCAAACCCAGTACTTTAACTCCAGACGCAGTACTTTACCTCCAAACCCAGTACTTTAACTCCAGACGCAGTACTTTAACTCCAGAGGACTATACAGGTCCAGTTCACCTCGAGAACACAGCTCTTCAGTCCTGTAGGAAACCCTGTGATGGCAGCTCAAATGTCTGAGGCTGTACACTTTCGTCAGTCTTCTCTCTGCTCTGTCTGTGTCTGAGCAATTAAAATCCTCTCACTTGTTATTTCAACCCTTCCTCCATTTTCCAAAAGTCCACGTTGACCTCCGGCGCTGCTCAGATTGAACAGCAGCCCTGAAATCCACAGCACTGAGCTGTCCGCCAGCCGTGTGCCACTCAGTGTGTTTGTGCAGGAGAAAGAAAGTTACAGAATGAAAGTCTGCAGTGTGAGCAAAAGTGTCGACTGTGTGTGTGTGTGTGTGTGTGTGTGTGTGTGTGTGTGTGTGCGTGTGTGTGTGTGTGTGTGCGTGTGTGTTCTGACCACACCCTCGGTTCTGTACAGCTGGCCTGATAAACAATAGAGGGATATCCTTGTTTTCACAACCAGCAGAGAGACAGACACACAGAGAGAGAATGTGATATCTCATTCCACCAATGTTTTCACAGTCCAGCAACAACAGAACAGCCCAAACCAAAACCAGAACCGGGTGAGACGAGGCAGAAAATAAAGGCAAAGAGGAGAGAGGAGAGAGGAGGAGAAGGAAGGGATGGAGGGAGCGTGAGGACTGACAGGAAGAATGATCACTGACTACAACATGTGCTCATTTCCTCTGCAAACCTACCACACACACACACACACACACACACACACACACACACACACACACACACACACACACACTATACCTCCTTGACGTGTGCATCATCAAAGTACATCCATCGTCTAATCTTGGTCTGGAAGAAGAAGGTGGAGTAATGTTTCCCGTAGTAACACACCATCCCCACCAGGTACAGCTCCGCCTGTCGAGCCTTCTCCTCCGTCACCCTGTAAAACAGCTGCAGAGGGAACAAGAGTTCAGTGAAGCAGCTGAGCTGCTGTCACAGTTTCTTCCACTATATGCTGATGATGCTGCTGTTTAGCAGCCTGATGGTTGTTCTCACATCCCCGAGGTGCAGGCAGGTTCCCAGGGTGTGAATCACGTCCTCGGCCAGGTCCGAGTGATCAGAGTCCCAGACCAGACCGATGGTGATGATCTCGGGACTGTTGAGGAGGACACGGGCCATCCTGAGCTGCTGCCCACACTGACTCTGAGGACGAGGACGGTGAAGAGGAAGAGTACAGAGAGCAGAGGACCAACAACATCACATCGATCCAGAACAGTGGAAGTCTTTACATCAGAGAAACTGTGACCAGTAAATGTTTAACATCTTATTTTAGGGTCAGTCCAGGCCAGCTCACCCAGAACTTCAGTTCCTGTCACACCGTGTAAATCCTACAGCTGGACTCAAAACACTCATAGAATGTTTCAGCTGAACGTCATCATGTGAGCGTCGACATCCAAGAAACATTGTGGTTCTGTGGTGTTCTGTGTGGTTCTGCGTAGCATTAGTGTAGGTGTGGTTCTATGAAGCTTAAGTGTAGTTCTGAGTGGTTCTGTGTAGCATTAGTGTAGTTCTGCCACATGAAGTACTCAGTTCTACAGATCTTGTTGCTTCAGGGCTGATAACAAACACAGTTGGTATAAAATGATCCTACAACAAGTGATCAGTGATGGATCAGTGATGGATCAGGACTTACCGGACAGTTCCGCAGGTCTCCCATGCTGGCGTTCCTCAGCAGCTCTCCAAACATGCTGGGAGTTGCTTTCTCCCTCGACTCCAACATCTTCACCGCCTGGTTACTGAGGAGCAGGAGGAGGAGGAAGAGGAGGAGCTGTGATCTTCATGATGGCCATATGATACAACTGCCACATTGATTATTAAACTCCGATCACAGTAAACACACAGCTTAAGGCGGGTACATACTACAGGATAATCGGGCTGATTTTTGTCCCGATTTCCCCGTTACAATCAAAGCCAGCAAAGGCCTGATTATCTGATGTTTGCAAAGGACATGGTGTCTGATTGTCCTGTGGTGTGGGGTGCGTTAAGAGTGATTTTGTCCGGTCAAGTCCACTTGGAAGGCGTCGGAAGGAGAGATCGTAAATAATGAACATGTTTAATATTTGCGACTATAAATCCTGTAGTGTGTGGGGCGTTGCGAGCGGAGCCGAGCATGCACAGCATGTGATGTCGCGTGTACCGGACCAACAGCCAATCAAGACGCCAGGCTGTGTTTCTCCGTCAGCCTTTTATTTACCTGTTGCCATGGTGACTCACTGTACCGGGGGCCATAGCGCTCAGTGCTGCTCTCGAAGCTCTCAGTAATAATTGTGACAATTCTTACTCACCTACAACTTGCGCTGTAACGCATACAGCCCACAATCTCACCGTCTCCATGACTTTTTCCATGGTCGTTTTGTTTTTTTCAGCTTAAAACAACCACCACTGCATCTTCTGCTTCGCCCGCCATGTTTGTTTACACTTAAATCACATTTGACCACGCGAGATTTGTACTATTGAGCGTGAAGAACCTGATCCTCTGCTGAAGAATCTGTTAGTGTGTGGTGTGCACTACGGAGAACACCACACACTGTAAGATCAGCAGAGAGAGATCGTGTGCGATCTGTCTTTTGTTATCATCAAGTGTGTGGTCTCCTAATCTGTGAAGGTTTGAAAAATCCTGTAGTGTGTACCTGCCTTCAGTTGTATTTGTCAGGAGGCTCTCAAATCAAACAATTCCCCTGAACAGACACGCACACATGAAGTTGATCAGATTTGATTGTCAGCGACCAGACAACAATGTTCTAAATCCTGATTGGTGTACAAAGCATGTGAGATCACGTTTTTCATCTCTGTCCAGCCACATGTAATCACACAGACACCTGCAGGGAAGAAGAACACGTCTGGGAGGTCAAAGTTTAAAGAAACCACGACGTGATGAAGTTCACAGCAGGTCATGTCCCTTTAACAGAGGACACACACACACATTCTCTCTATGTTTAGCTCTAATCACAGTAGAGGTAAGTTGAGGCCACACCCCCCACTCCTGTCGCTAGGTTACATTTCAGGGTCACCAAGGCAACCAGCTAATCGCTCCCTGTATCATGCTGCTCTCACACACACACTTACCATATGCGTGTGTGTGTGTGTGTGTGTGTGTGTGTGTGTGTGTGTGTGTGTGTGTGTTACCACAGGGACGTGGTGGAGATGTAGTGGACCATCTGAATGAAGGGCAGAGGGTCTGAGGACGCTCCACAGCTGCTGCACACACACTGAACACAAAGACGCAGGTCAGCATCACAGTTTCACTTTGAGTGAGACGACAAACAGTGAAAACTGAAAGAAATGTTCATATGGGATCCAGTTATCAGCTGACATTAAATAAATTAATCAGATTTAATTTCCCTGCAGTATACACACATAAACATCAGTGGGACAAACAGACTCAAAGACAGAAAGAAGTTCATGTAGAACATTTGCTGAATTTGCAAGAAAGCTCCAATGAGTTAGAATCTGTCAGAGACGGAGTTTCACAGGGTTTGTAAAGTTTGTTTTAACTCAACAACTCTTAAAATCAGCTGATTGTTAAGGGAGTCTGGTGCTGTTGTGGTTACTGGTTCAGTGGTTCGCTCTATGTTTGTCCTACTGTGATCAGTTCACTCAGGACCAGTTTCAACAACCTCTGACTGCAGGTTCAGGGATGTGTCTCTGTCTCACCTGTTCAAAGAGTGTCATGGCGAACTTCTGGTGGGGGATGCAGTGTCTGGCTGTGCAGATGTCTTCTTTGGTCTCATCTGCGATGTGGAAGTGAATCCTCATCAGGATGTTTTCCTGCAGGAACACAGAACCAATTAGAATGACCCATCTCATCTGGTTCAGAGTGAACCTGTGTTTTAAATACTTTGTGACGAGTGAGTGAGTGAGTGAGTGAGTGAGTGAGTGAGTGAGTGAGTGAGTGAGTGAGTGTGTGTGTGAGTGTGAGAGTGTGAGAGTGTGAGAGTGTGAGAGTGAGAGTGAGAGTGAGAGTGAGAGTGTGTGTGTGTGTGTGTGTGTGTGTGTGTGTGTGTGTGTCTTACGAAGCACTCTGCAGCGTCATCCATGATGCCGAGCTGAAACCTCTGCTCGTCCTGGAAGGTTTTGGCAAGTGCGCTGCGAAGAGCGTCGGATGGCAAAACTTTCTCACTGCTGTACTGAAACTGAGCGAAGATACTCTGAGAAGACAGACAGGCAGCAAGGTTAGAGACAGGAGGCAGGTCCAGGACCAGCATCAGGTATCAGGTCAGACTGATTCTCACCTTCAGAGCACAAAAAATGCAGGAGTCCTCCATACACTTATGAGTCGTGAGCTGACGGAAACTACGCCGGAAGATATCGAGATGCCACAGAACCTGAGAGATGAAACACAGGGGAAAGGAACAACAACACGGACGTAATCAGACTGGAAACTATTTTCACCACTCAACAAAAATCAAGACAAACCAAGTTGATCAAATTAAAAAGCTAACAAACCTTGAAAAAAAACCCCTAAATATTCAGTCAGAACTATTTTCCTTCAGCAAACATCACCTCTAAGATCTGACCACACAGTCTCAGCAGTCAGAGCAGCCAAGTAAAATACCAGGGGTAAGCGTCTGAAAAGTCCTCAAATACAGAACGAAAGACGTTTCTGTCCACATCTGTGAGGAGGAATTTAAAGCTAGATGAGCAGACAACCAACTCAAGAAAACCATCCTAGAAAATAGAAACCAAATGTTTTAAAATCTTCAGTCCAGCTGTCGGCACAGCTGCACAACCGCCACTGACCGGAGAACACAACCGGCCAATCAGAGATCAAGTTTGAGGCCTGAGCATTTGCAGAAGTGTAAGTAAGACATGACTGTGTGTGTGTGTGTGTGTGTGTGTGTGTGTGTGTGTGTGACGAAGATGAGTGAGAGAATGATGGAGAGTGTCAAAGTGAGAGTGATGTGGAGAGAAAGAGTGTGTGTGTGTGTTACGCGCTTCCTGTTTCAGACTTTTTTATACCAGAGATCATCATTAATCCTCTGACAGCACTAGAAACTTGACTTGACTTCACTGCCTCTCGTGGACTTGTGTAAAAGTAAAAGTTCTGATGCAGCTTGTTTCCTCCAGCACAGTAACAGAGTTCAGGCTCTGACATGGACTCAGTGGTCAAAGCTAACTGAAGCTCACGTCATATTAATAGAATTCAAAGACTATTAAAGTTAAAGGTAGAATCAGTAGGATTTGTCCCAGCTGTTCCTGAACGCACCACAGAGACAGTTGATTGTTGAGTCTCATTCCCAGGACGTCAAATAGACACATGTTGGGTTGGTAAAGCGTCCCGAGGAGCAACAAAGAGAGAAAATCAGAAACTCTCTGCAGATACGAGACACTAACTGTTTACGGCTTCTTACGGCTTTTACGTCTTTGTCTCGTCTCGCTGCGTCTGATTGGTCCACATCAGTCTGCCGATGTTGGGAAATAACAAGAATCCAGAACTCACCTCAGATGCATCAAACTAAAGTAACGAGGCTGTTCAGAAGCTGTGAGGAGGAGAAAGTTCAGATGTAGAGAGGAGAAGTCACACAGAGACTCAGAGGACACATACAGGAGACATGACCTGAAGGACAGTAACTAAGTATTTGTACTCTGTTACTTCCACTTCTGCTCCAAACCAGCTGAGCAGGGCGGCAGGTATGAATGAGACCTCAGACACCAAACACCACCTGATATGACCTGATGTACCTGAGCTTCACAAGAGAAATGTCTCCTGACCTCAGATCAGATTCTACAAGCAAATATCAAACAATCCTCTCTCACACTTGTGATGTCAGAGGACTTAAAGCAGCTGTGACAGCAGGTTGTGGAGGTACCAGATGTTTCCTAACAGGATCACTAACTGAGGACAGTTCTGATTTTTCCTGATGACTTTTCTTTGACTTCAGGTTACTGGATTGAAATCCTTGTGTCGTCCTGCTGAGCGGATGGAATCTAGACAGGCAGGAATGTTTCATGTCTTTATTTATGAGGAGGATTTAAAAAGAGCCTGTCTGACGCCCGGAGGACGGACCGGTCCGAGGCACTGAGGACCAAAAGGCCTGTTTAGTTTGTTCATGTGAGGATTTTCGTATATCAGTGAAGTGAGTGTGTTTGGGTTGCTGATTGTTAGTTGGATGTGTGAAGGCATCACTGTGGGTTTACATCTTTATGTTCCACCATTCTCAGTTAAAAAGCTGTTAAAAACAATGATTGCATCCTAAAAATTGTGTCTCAGAGGAGGGAGACATGAATCAGACCAACAGATAATCAGCCCAGTCCTGGGAAATGTAAATCATCTATTCATCAATATCTGTGAAATAAAAAAGCTAATAATATGAAGCCAAGACAACAAAGACAAACATAAAGAGGATGAAGGTGCACAAAACTAAGATGAGGAAGATGAAGAACAAGAAGAAGAGAAAAGAAATGAAGATGTTGAGGGAGGTTCACCATGTCAGACTGCTTCACCTGTGAGGAGCCAATCAGTGAAGACTACAGACTCAAACATGTCTGCCACTGCTGTGGACGGTTGGTAACACGTCCACCAGAGCTCAGAGGACGGACCTCAACAGCTATGATCAGAGCTGCGATATTAATCCTCCATCTTTGTTCAGTTCATCTGAGCCTCTCTCTCCTCAGGTGAGTCTGAACTACAGGTGAGTCCGACCTCCAGATGAGGAACGTCATCTCATCAGATATCATCAGGTATCATCTTTAAATCAATGTGTTGTATCCAGAGATCTGAGCTGAACTCAGAGAAACTTATTAAACATTAATTTAGATCTCTGACACACGTAGATGAAAGAAATGAAATCATTCCGAGCTGATTCTCCTCCTGAGCTTGTGTTCCTGGTGCTGGTCGGAGAGGTGTGAGTCATACTGTGGTGTCAGCACTTTGGGTGTGTTTGTTTTCCCCTTCCTGCCCCCCCCACCGGGTCCAATATGTTCCTGCAGGATGGTGCCGCGGTGTTCAGCGGGTCACTCAGGTAACAGAGCTGCTTTCATTCTCAACACACCACAGAACCAAGACTGAACCATCTATGGATCAGCTTGTGCAGCCACTTTACTGATATCAGTCAGAGCGGATCAATTCAATCAGGATCTGCAGGTTAGGATTTGTTTCAGAATCAAGTTAAATACGAACAAATCAACGAACGACAATAAAATGACCTTCAGCCAATCAGAACTCTCGCTTCCTCCTGGTCCACGTGGACTCAAACAGGCCTGAGCCCAATCACACCCAGCAGTTTTTCATCATGACTGCATATTTTATCACCAGTGTTATTTAGTTAAGAGCTAAACTCTCCAGCCACATTGGGACCAGACTTATGGTACCAGCTGTCTCCATGTGGGCCGGGCCTCGCTGCACAGTTGAAAGTCAAATCTGCGGAAATCCTGCAGTGTGCTCCTTCTGCTCCTGGAGCGCTCTGAGATTGTTACGGCTCACAGCGGGGAGCATCTGCACGCCACCAGTCTGCAGTGCTCTGTCAGCATCCGGACAGCGAGCCGGGTCCAAAAAGGGGGTTACGTGTGGTTCTGCTGCGGGGGGTGTGTGTGTGTGTGTGTGTGTGTGTGTGTGTGTGTGTGTGTGTGTGTGTGTGCGCGTGTGTGAGACCTCTGACCTCAGGCTGTGTGATGTTGCTGAGCTTCAGTTAAACCTGTAATGAGTGTTTCTCTGTCAGCTCAGCAGCTCCACCCTGCAGGTTAACGAGTCAGCCTCTGTTTAAACACCAGTAATTACTGCCGCCACGCTCCGTCTCAGCAGACAATAATACACCACCACCTCCGCCTCAAAGAGCTGATGACTCACAGATGATGGGCAGTCTGGGAGGAGGAACAGGCTCATCAGCTCACTACAGTCATCAGACTGGTTGATGACCGGCTGCGGTTCAGCAGCCACAGTATCGACTGACTGACTGGCTCAAAGGCACTATGGTGGATCTACAGCTTCAGTCTGCTGAGTGTAGTTTTACCCACGTCTGTGTGGACATGGTCTCCAATGATGTGAGCATTAATGAGTGTTTGTGAAACAAAGCTTTTTCTCTGCATCTCGGCCATTTGCACAAACGTGAAGTGAGCTCGAGGAACTCCAGCATGAAAACATTCAACTTTACGAAGCGATGACACAGACGCAGGCTGATCAGATTTTGTAGCATCACTGACAGATCTGATGTGATGTCAGAGTTGTTAGGAAACAGTGGATGTTCAGAGATACACATCCAGCTGTTGACAATGTATCCAAAATAATTCAGTGGCGATCAGCCACATGTTACTTTCTGTAATTGAGCAACAGACCGCAGCACACAATGGGCTTCCTGTTCATGGCGGCGTAGGTACCAGCTCGGCTCGAGTCTCCATGGTACTGCGGAAAGTTTACTGCTGTATTATTTAAATGTCTTGATGTTGATATTGAAATGTGTGCTTGTTCTAATAAATATTAGTTCAGTAAGGGTGTCATGATTTCAATCAAAATCGACCAAAATTAAGTCAAAATCTCAAACTTCAAATTAAAAAACAAATCGTTGATGCTGCCACACCCATGTCACGTCCGGTCGGCTTGCCAAGCGGAAAAACACACACGTGTTGAAGTGCTGCGAGTCAACCTCCTCTAACTTAGCTGCTAGCTAAGCCAGCAGCTGTTAGCTACAGCCAGCCAAACGACAGCATGGTGTTACACCATCCTGTTCAGCTCCTGGACCGTGTCGGGCAGCACAGGGGAGATGATTCCTCCAGGGCTGAAGTTTGTGTTTACCTTCAGGGTGAAACACTTTCACGTGTTCAGCTGATCAGGAAATTCTACCAGGGAGCTTTAATGTATCTGGAGGAGCCGTCGCTTTTATTCACAGCCAGACTGAAGACCGTATTGTACATTTTATTGCTGTCGCTACTCCTGCTACTCCTTTCACTTCTCCTTCCTCCCATTCATTCACTGCCTGCATGTACGCTCACTCCCTCACTCTCGCTCGCCCACTCACACCTCAGGCACCGCCCTATTCCTGAAAGGAGCTACGTCACTCTTACAACAATGGCAGCTGCAGCTGCAGATGCAGGAGACACATCAACAGAACTTGAACCCCCTCCTCTTTCTCTGAAGTTGCAGGTGTGGAAGTGTTTTGGATTTCCAGTGAGTTATGGTGACAGAGAAGCCACAGTTTTCAGGCTCTGCAGAAACTAGATGGCAGGTTATTTTGTTTAAGTTTCCAGTTGACTGAAGATATCAGTTATTGTTACATTAGAAAACAACAAATAAAACAAACACCTGGCTCACTGCACACAAACTGACTGTTTTATAACTTTAAGATACAATGATGTTTAGAGAAAGATCGTGCTTTCAGAACTTTCAGGTCTTTTGAGATGTTAATTGTAAACGCACCACCCCGAGCTGACCTGGTACCGACATCAGGACGTGTCCAGAGTACTGAACAGACGAGAAACTATAAAAAGAGTTCAGATAAGTGCTTCATCCTCGATGTCTGGTTGTATCCACAACCCAAAGAAATTTAGTGTGTGTATGTGTGTATGTGTACCTACCTGCAGGGCGCTGTTCAGGAAGCAGCTGTTCTGTCCCGGCTCGTTGCTCAGCCCTTTACTGGGAGCGATGGATGTCATGGTGCGAGGCGTCAAGATTCCCTGCATCCCTCCGACGTCACCGCCAACACCGCTGCCACCAGCGCCGCCCCCAACGCCACCACTGCCCGATGCAAAGTAGTTCCTCTTCCACGACATGTCTCTCTCTCTCCGTCTGGTCCTCGGTCTCTCGGCCTCACTCCCCGCAGGAGTCAACTTCCTGCTGTCCATTCTCGTATCCACGGAGACAGAGCCATGACCGCCGGGCCGAGAGGAGCAAAGTAACAATAGGAAGAAAATAAAATGTAAAGTGACTCAACAAAAATGTTCTTTGAAGTTAAACTCCACGAAGATGATTCAGGAAGTCTGTCTGATGATGATAATAATGTCCTCAGTCCTCTGGGTCTGTGTTCAGGGAGCCTTTGACTGGACGGTCCAACGAATACACAATCATCGTGTGTGTGTGTGTGTGTGTGTGTTGCAGATGCGATGACCTCTGCCCTCCTTTCACATGTCAACACGTGCAGCTGAGCCGTGAGCACTCCTCCTCATCCTCATCTTCTTCATCACCGGCAGCAGATGAGCTGACACAAACCAGCAGGGTCAGAGGTCAGAGGTCAGGACGGACCTGCAGAAGAGAGACGACAGAGTCTGAGAGGCTTCTTCTATATTCACTTCCTCTGACATCACATCAGATTTCAGTCTGTTTTCTAATCCTGGTTTCATTTACTGTCCATACAAACTCAAGGCTTCAAAACTGGAGTAAACCGGACCTCAGAAGAGCACTGGAGTAAACTACACTCAGGTTTATTTCTTCACTGGATCTACATTTTGACACACATTTCAGTTGAATCTCTTACTTTATATGAATATCAGTCCCAAACATCAGTTTTCAGTCTCGATTTCTAATAACCGGACCAGCTAAGCTAAGATCGAACCCGACCTCTGACTAGAATGTCCTGGACGCCTCAATAAGAAGCGACAACATGCAGTGAAGTTGCAGAGAGTGCTGCTGCTGAAGCACAGGTGTCAGGTGTGCCTTTGTTTACGATTCATTCCAGCAGCTTCGCTCCAGCGGAAACAAATATTTCACATTAAAATGTTACCAGAGGCTCAAAGCACGTCCTCCATCACAGCTCTGAGTCTGCCTGAAGTGATGAGACTCACTGAGGCATACGGACCACTGAGAAACATTCATCCAAGTTAAACTGCTGAGAGGTGATCAGAATACAGGTCGACTGATGAGGCTTCATCAGGGCCGGTAGTGATTATTATTATTATTATTATTATTATTATTATTATTATTATTATTATTATTATTATTATTATTATTATTATTATTATTATTATTATTATTATTATCATCATTATTATCATTATCATTATCATTATTATCATTATCATCATCACCATCACCATGGGCTGCACAGTGGCCCAGTGGCTAGCACTGCTGCCTCACAGCTAGAAGATCGCCGGTTCGCGTCCCGGTTGAGACGCCTGGGATCTTTCTGTGTGGAGTTTGTATGTTCTCCCTGTGCAAGCGTGGGTTTTCACCGGGTACTCCGGCTTCCTCCCACAGTCCAAAAACATACTGAGGTTAATTGATTATTCTAAATTGTCCGTATGAGACAAGAATGAGATGTGAATGAGAGTGTGTGAGAGTGTTCGTCTCTATGTGTGGCCCTGCGATGGACTGGCGACCTGTCCAGGGTGTCCCCTGCCTTCGCCCTAAGTCAGCTGGGATAGGCTCCAGCCCCCCGCGACCCTGCAGAGGATTAAGCGGCGTACATAGAATATGTACAGATGATGGATGGATGGATGGATCATCACCATCATATCAGCCTGATTATCAGATGTACATGTGTTGAGATGATGATAGAAGAACTTGACTGAGTGTTACAATATTTCTAACTGCGCCACCCCAACAGAGGGAGCAACGTTCCTAAGATACATCAGCAGGTCTGTGTTCTGTGTGTTAAACAACAGCAACGTCTCTACAGTCTGTCCCTGTGATGATGGTCCTGACCCGGTTGTCCATGCGTGGACCGTCCATTCATCCCACTTTTTTCTTCCTTGAGTTCTTATCTCATGAATCAGCTGCTCCATGACACACATCTGTCCTCTCTTACACAGCTTCCCTGTCATATTGTAATACAGATGACTTAGTAATGTCATAATCCAGAATTCTGACAGTAAGCAAGTGAACATCTTCCCACAATGTTATAATTTTATGGCAAAGCCAAAAAACATGCGTGATCTACATTTGTAGCCCCACACTGTCTCCAACATGGCTGTGGGACAGTGGCTCTGACAAACAATCTAATCAAGTACTTCCAACAAAATCATCTCCAAGCCCGTGATGATGTGGTCAACTGTTGTGTTCTCCAGATATGGAACCATTCATCTTCAGAAATATTCACAACCAGCTCTCTTTCCCATTTCAGATTCAGAAGTGTGCTTCCTTGTGCATGTTTGAATCCATGTTTCTGACAGCACTCTTTGAGACGGCTGATGGAAGTTGTGTAACTGTAAAAGTTAGGAGAGAAGAAGAAAAACAGGAAATGAAAATTGCAGAGAGCCTGTTGAGTGAAACCCGACATTACTCAGTAACCAGCAGGAGCCGTAATAACTGGATTTGAGACCTTTAAATCTCCTCCAAGACGTTATGTTGAGATAATTTCAGGCTCCTGCAGACGGAGGAATGACTCGAGGAAACCTTCCCTCTCTCACTCTGAGCTCTCTGGCGCAGAGAGTCCAACTGGAACTCTGGTTATTTTTGACAATTAATCTAATTTGAAAAATTAAAAAAAGATTTCAGATTAAATAAAGAAAGATACTTCTGACACAAACACACACACTTCTGTCCAAAGTACAGAAATTCATACATACATTCACACACTGATGGTGCCGACAAGCTCATCAGCAGTTTGGGGTTCAGTATCTTGGACACTTTGACATGTGGACCAGGGGAATTGAACCAGCGACCTTCTGAAAAGACGCTGGCTCTACCCCTGAGCCACAGCTTCCCCAACGCATGAAACTTGACCTTTGACCTTTCCTCAAACTGCTTCACACCTGAAAACAACCGTCTGACAGTCCAAGTGTCTGAGACAGACACAAAGACGTTTGTCTCATTTTAGCTCCATGATCAATAAATAAGGACATTCATAAATGAATCAACAGACTCCATGTGCAGCGGAGACTCTGTGTTTGTGTGTGTGGGTGTGTGTGTGTGTGTGTGTTTGTGTGTGTGTGTGTGTGTGGTAGCACTGACAGAGGTAAACCACCGGTCACAGCTGAGGGAGGTGAGGAGGATTAGCCTGATCAGACTGTCTGCACAGGATTACATTGTCTGTGTGCGTGTGAGTGTACGTGTGTGTGTGTGTGTGTGTGTGTGCGTGTGTGTGTGTGTGCATGTGTGTGTGTGCGTGCGTGTGTGTGTGTGTGCGTGCGTGCATGCGCGTGTGTGTGTGAGGTAAACACCACACGCCCTCAGTGAAGCGCTGTCCTCCTCTGATCTCTGATCGCTCTGGTTTCCACTTCTAAATGGGTTCAGCTTGTTTGTTTGTTTAGTCTCTGTGAGGCAACAACAACCAGAATTCCCTCCAGGAAGGGGGGCTGTAGCTCAGCAGGTAGCTGGTTCAAATCCCAGCTCCAGGATGAGCTAAGATGCATGTCGAAGTATCCTTGTCCCAAGATACTGAACCCCGACTTGCTCCTGATGTGCAGCTGGCACCTTGCGTGGCGGCCTCTACCATCAGTGAGGGCGAGTTCAGTACCCTGCCCAGCAACAACCCCCACAACCCCATAAAAGGGATAAAGCGGTTACGGACAATGACATGACAAATTACGACACTTTCTGTTCATGATCCATCAGCGGTCTACATAAATGTTAACGCTGGTGTTCGGTTTGTCCGCTCTGGGCTACTGTAGAAACATGGAGGACAATCTGAACAATTCAGCAAGAAATATTATTGTTTTCCTCCCCAATATCAGTATATCGCTAAAACACAGCGTGGGTGGAGCTCTGAGACGGTGATCTCTGGTTTGACTGATGTTACCTGGTCCACAGCAACACTGACACACCTGCAGTCAGCTGCTCCACACACAGCTCTGATGGAAACATTAGGCCTGCAGAGACAGCAGCTGAATGTAAACTGACTGGAAACATCTTCAACCTGTTCCCAACACACACACACACACAGCAGAGGGACCCAGGTAAGTGTATATACCTGGACTGCACACTATCCAATCAGAAAGGCCGGATTAGTTCAGCTGGTTAGAGGTCGTTTCCTCTCCTGCTGAGCACCGAGGCTGATTTGGTGTAAAATTGGTTATATAACCAAACACCAGTCTGTCGCATTGGCTTCACACACACACACCCACACACACACACACACACCCACACACACACACAGCTTTAATCACCTCTAATTCTCTGAGTTGGCTCAGTGCCGTCTCTATGCAGCCAGTCTGTATCACAGTGGGAACAGTGGGAACAGTGGGATGAAGCCAACAGACACATGGTGGAGCAGACAGACAGACACACACTGATCTGTCTGGCCTGTCAGGTGAGCTCACAGCCACCAGACTTCATTCACTTTCTGACTCATTTTCACTGAGCTGCTGTTCAGTCTCAGTGTCTGTTCAGCCTCATGTGTGAGTGAACAGTGAAGACGAACGTCTGTAATCTCCTGAAGCCTGAGAAGGACGCTCGCACCGCTTTCATCCCTCCAACAGTCGCAATCACAACAATTACTAATATTCTGTTACAGAAGACAAAGAAAAGCAGCAAATGCTCACGACTGAGATCAGTCTGATGACAGGAAGTCCAGTTCAGAGCCCGTCCATGTATTCAGTTGCCATTACTGCTGGCTCTCTGCATCATGCAGCTAACGTTAGCAGTCTTTCTAGCTGGCTAACATTAGCCCCAGGTTGTCATTAACCAAACCCAACACGACGACCACCTTAATGCTGTATGAACGGTCATGATCTGATGCTGTTCACCAGCTCACTGAGTCGGCTAACTGTTCCGCATGGCAGGGTCCCAATTCACATTTAGCACAACAACATCTTCAACACGTCCCTCCCAACCTGGCCTCTCATGGAAACACCTAAATATACTGATGCAAATAGTTCTCCATCTTCAGTTTTCTGAAGACTTTAAATAAAGAAAGATCCGTCCATGTATCTGGATCCACACCAACATTGAACGGGTCTATCCTGGGCCCAGACCCACCCTTCATCCAAGACTGGTGGAAATCTATTCAGTAGCTTTTGTGCCAACAAACCAACCAACTAAAAAACTAATCAACCATCAACTAGAAGAAAGTAGATTTCTGATCATGAGTACAAAAGCAACCATTGATCAATCAGACTCTGGATTGATGACATCAGACATTTGACGAGTGAATCAGGTCAGTCCAGACTCTGTTTGTTCCACCACATGAACATCAATATGTCTAAAAATGAAACGTGTGACAGGAAACGGTGGATAAGATGAGACGGACGAGATCAGACGACATCGGGCTTCTCTGCTGCCTGGACACACATTTTTATTTAAGGCTTGTTTTTTTCCTCTTCTGAGGATGTAGATTAAGTTAAATCTGTGCATCTCATTTCCTTCTGTGAGACTCTGGAGAGAATCACAGAGTCAAATATTTTCTAAGACGCTTTCTGGGCGCAGGAACTGACGCTGTGGTGCTGCTGACCTCATTGGCAGCCAGTTTGGGGGAAGATTTGGGGCCTAATAACTAAAAGAAGAGCTCATGAATATACAGCCGACCTTCAGAGCTGCAACGGCACCAAAATAACTCACAGAATTTGGGAATGTGGAGCACTTCAATCACTTAATTCCACCCAGTGAAAGGAGGAATTAGCTTCTTGTCGTCTCCCTCTGAGACTCTCAGACGAGTGACGTCTCGCTGCACGGCTTCAGTCGAGGACACTTCAGCTCCGGTCTGAACTCAGAGCTGTGCCTGCTGCACGCCAACATACAGGCTGTGTTTCACAGCGTCTGGCAGAGAAAACCCTCCGATGAAGCAAATCAGAGCGAGGAAAACGTCTTAGACAGCAGCTAAACTCACATCATCAACTCACTGCAGGTCCAAACGGATTCTCAGCATCACAGACACACATCTGGCTGTTTGTTCCCGACTACTCTTCAGAGTATGTGAGGCAAAATCAAATATGCAGAAGATCCTTAACTTTTATCCTGATGTGATAACAGAAGTGTCAGAACTTCTCCAGTAACGATTCATGTCATCTCTCAAACTTGATTTCACCTCAGCTGGATACCAAATTCATTTTCAAGGATTTTCAGGCACCAGTTATGTGAAACTCTGATGTAAACCACAATCTGTGTGACCGCTCCACCGGCCCGGAGCCCGGCCAAACAGCTCAAAGTCCGAAAACATTCAACTCACAACAAGAAATGCAGCAAATCTGATATGATTGATTAGTGGTCAGTCAGTCTTTCACCAATTTAACATTAAAAACTCCAGATGTCTCCACACAGGTCGTCTGCAGAGACACACACCGATCTGAAGATGTCAATACACCCCGACATGCGGTCGAGGACGCTAACACTGTTAGCTTTAACCTGTTTTCAGATCAGTTCTCAGGACAACCAAACTTCACATGCCTGACCAGCGACACAAAGCCGAGGAGACAACGACTGAATCTTCTATTTGTGTGAACAACAATATCTCTAAATTCTACAAACAGTCAGAACCAACATGAACCTGTTTAACTAGCAAGTGAAATGCAAAGACTGTTGGATGTTTTATGCAGATCACATGTTGATACAAGGCTTAAATAAAACATGATGCTAATCTTCAATAAAGCCTAAAACTCTCAGACTGGCTGCAGTGTGCAGCTGAGACGCTTCCCGTTGTCTCCTCCATCACCTCCCTGTTGTGAATGCATTGTTCTAATTTCCAGTCCCCCACATTCCACCAGTGGTCTGAATGAACAGTAAATCATGCAGACTGGGAGGAGCTCCTCCTCCTCTTCTTTCAACACATTATTTTCCCATGAACACAGCTGAATAATGAACCTTTAATTTAAAGCTCTGCGGCTGTTCTCACACTGAACAACTCTACATTCCTGCGCAACACTGGACTCCACTGCACCACATCACTCCTGCAGAACCTCCCAGAGAAGTGATGGGTCACAAACACCGGAACTCATGTGAGACACTAGAACTAACAGTTATCAGTCCGGACCTGCAGCCTGCAGATCTGAGGAACCACTGAGCTCTGAGTCTGTACATGAGGGTCAAAGTGGAGCTGGATTTATATGAAGTTACTTTAGCAATAGCAAAACAAATGGTTACCTAAAAGTCCATTTCAACGGTCATCGGTCATCCTCATTATCACCAAATCCCATTAACAAATCTAACACTTTAAAGTTTCTGTGCATACATGCAGATTTAGACTCACAGAAGAAAAATGTTTCAGTAACTTTTCAAAAACTGCAGGAACCACTTGAAACATCGACGCGAGTTCAACCCACCACACAGCCCGCACTCAACAAGAACATTGGTCACTTTTAAAAGCTGGATTAATCCTGTTGTTTCCCTCCTCCCGGTCAGTACTGAGGTCCACCAGGAACACATGAGGACCACCAGGAACACATGAGGACCACCAGGAACACATGAGGTCCACCAGGAACACATGAGGTCCACCAGGAACACATGAGGTCCACCAGGAACACATGAGGTCCACCAGGAACACATGAGGACCGCTGAGTTCACGACAGTCCGGCTTCCCTCCTCGGAGCACACGAGGCCACGCTACCTTGTGTTCCGTGCCGGGGGACCGTTGGCTGCCGCGAAGCTGTTAAAAGGCTGTTTTTTTTAATGGAGTCTGGCGCAGTGCTGCTCGCTCCACAGAACCGCACCGGGGCTACATTACATCACTTCCAGCAAACTTCACGGAGAACAATGACGGCAGAGCGGCATCGCCGAGCTGGTTTAACCGAATACTGTCCGCTGTGAATCTGATAAAACCACCAAAACACCGAATCCGCCTGGATGTGTGCAGCCCGTTATCGTGTGGGTCACTCCGTAACCGGTACCGACAGCAGCGTAGCGTTAGCCGCCGCCGGTGAAGGAGAGTAACGGCTGCTGCGTTCAGACCCACCGACCTCCTCACGGAACCACAGCACACGGAAGTTAGACGGCGGCTCACCTGTGACCTGGAAGCCGGAGGAGAAGCAGGGTTCCCGGCTGTGCTGGGGCAGGTTTGGACTGAGCAGCTCCGGAGAAGAGAAGAAGAGAAGCGGCGGTATTGTGTTTAAAGCGGCAGAGTGGAGGGGGCGGAGCCAATACCTGCGGCACGGCGCGCGACCGCGAGCGTGCGTCTGAGCGTGCGTGTACATCTTTACAATAACATAACTTAACGTGTGAAATATTAAATTATACAGTAATATTTGAGTTATCTGAATATCAATAAAGTGAATCTGCAAACGGACTCTGGACCAGCTTCTCAAATATTATATAAATATTATTTATACAGTAACTGTTGTACTTTTACTCTTTCTACCAGCTGACTTGTTATAGACTGTAAATGTCTGTCTGTGATGATAATCAGTCCGTCCCTATAGAAAAACCATTGAATAGAAACAAACAGCTCTAAACTGCTTTTTTAAGCATGTTAATTGTCATATTATGGATTATATATTTTTTCATATATGTATTTTCTCCTTGTTTGGTGTGAACACACCATAATGTGCATAATAACAGTGTTCGTCTGTTTTTGATGTTCTTATTCAGGTAAGTATCCTTATTTAAAAAGTAATAGCTAAAATCTCATTTATCTATGGGAAATGACAGGGAGCTGCCGGAGGAGCACCGGGCTGACAGGGAGCTGCCACTCGTACTTATTCACTTACAACAAAGACACACAGCTGTCACACAAACATAAAGATCAGCTGTGCAGGAGCAAATGTTAATTCACTGTGAGCTCAAATTGACTTCTTTTAAAATGCTGAAAGTTTTTGCAACTTCTTCATTCTTCACATTTTCAGTATGTACAGATAAAGTTCCATATTGTTTGATTTGAGCAGTGAATCCAGTGTGTTTAATGTGTTTACAGTCAATCTTAATTTCAGAGGCTTTAGTTGATACAGAGTATTTACATGGACAACTGCTCTAAATGTTACATGTTATTTTTACAGATACATGAAATTATAATCACTTCATGAAGAGGTCACTGTATTCTCATCACATTCAGATAAAATTCATAACTACATGACTGAAGTCTGATGTGGAAACAAAGACACTGCATTAAACCTGTGAGCTGAAGTTGTGCTGTGTGTTATTGATCAGAGTATTGATCATATTATAGCACAGGAGGACATGTAAGGATCAATACAGCCTCACAACACACCACAGGACTCAACAATCCAATCAGGCTCTGACTCACAGACACAGCGTCGTTATACAGTTAATTATTCATTAACCAGTTTTACCAAATCACATCACTATTATATTCTCAGTGATGATCTGTGCTGGTGTCAGCTGGAGGTCCTGTTAGCGCAAAATAACTAGCAGGGGACACTGACAAGATGGCTGCCATGTGTCAAGACGTGTTTGTTTGCTCCAAATGTAGAAAAGCTTTAACACAGATCTGGAGCTGTTAGAGAAGTTCACCATGTTCGTCTACATTCACTGCCAACACTGTGGTGGAACAGGGCGGGTCACACACTACAGCTCTGGACTCATCGGGACCAGCTGCTACCAGAACTACTGCAGCTCGTAAACGCACAGTAACATCTGTGAGAGTCAACAAGCTTCATGTTCAGCATAACAGAACCAACAACAGTGAAGCGAGCGAGCGAGAAGACGAGCAGTCAGACTGTGGCTGAAATAAATTCCTGATGTTTGATCAGAAACATAAATCATGAAGATCGAAACAGTTTGGGTGGAGAATGGACGGGAACCACAGCTACGCCTGCAAACATTCCTCCGCCTGCAAACTATTAAACTGGGTTGAACTGACCCGAACGGGGTTAAATATGGCTGCACAGAACCGACACGGCCTCGCTGCTGATCATCTATACTGATGGGTCGTCACACAGGAACATTTATCTGATTCTGTTCTGTTCAGTACTTCAGTTTCAGTCCTTTTAAATCATCTGAAGTCACTTTTTTCAGATTTCAACAGGAAAATTTAAGATCTCACTCCTTTCATGAATTATTCATCAATTAAACGATGGATTATTAATTACATTTCATGATGATTCAGATTCAGATGAATGACCTTTGATGGATGGTTGAGGTTGAATGATGTCACCAGACTGTTAAACTCTCAGTGACTAAGTTTGTTAGCAATTAAAACTAAAAAGTCTTTAATTTTCTATTTCATTTTCTTAATTGATTTATTTAATAAATATAATAATAAATATGATATATTTATTTCTGGTGGTATTTCTGGTGTAGTATGGTGGAGGTCTGGTGGATTCTGATGGAGGTCTAGTGGAGTCTGGTGGAGGTCTGGTGGAGTCTGGTGGATTCTGATGGAGTCTGGTGGATTCTGATGGAGGTCTAGTGGAGTCTGGTGGAGGTCTGGTGGAGTCTGGTGGAGTCTGGTGTAGTTTGGTGTAGTCTGGTGTAGTTTGGTGTAGTCTGGTGGAGGTCTGGTGGAGTCTGGTGGAGTCTGGTGAAGTCTGGTGTAGTCTGGTGGAGTCTGGTGTAGTCTGGTGGAGGTCTGGTGTAGTCTGGTGGAGGTCTGGTGTAGTCTGGTGTAGTCTGGTGGAGTCTGGTGTAGTCTGGTGTAGTCTGGTGTAGTCTGGTGGAGGTCTGGTGTAGTCTGGTGGAGGTCTGGTGGAGGTCTGGTGTAGTCTGGTGGAGGGCCGGTGGAGGGCTGGTGGAGTCTGGTGGCGTCTGGTGTAGTCTGGTGGAGGTCTGGTGTAGTATGGTGTAGTCTGGTGGAGTCTGGTGGAGGTCTGGTGGAGGTCTGGTGTAGTCTGGTGGAGGTCTAGTGTAGTCTGGTGGAGGTCTGGTGGAGTCTGGTGTAGTGTGGTGGAGGTCTGGTGTAGTCTGGTGGAGGTCTGGTGTAGTCTGGTGGAGGTCTAGTGTAGTCTGGTGGAGGTCTGGTGGAGTCTGGTGTAGTCTGGTGGAGTCTGATGGAGGTCTGGTGGAGGTCTGGTGTAGTCTGGTGGAGGTCTAGTGTAGTCTGGTGGAGGTCTGGTGGAGTCTGGTGTAGTGTGGTGGAGGTCTGGTGTAGTGTGGTGGAGGTCTGGTGGAGGTCTAGTGTAGTCTGGTGGAGTCTGGTGTAGTCTGGTGGAGGTCTGGTGGAGTCTGGTGGAGGTCTGGTGGAGTCTGGTGTAGTGTGGTGGAGGTCTGGTGTAGTCTGGTGGAGGTCTAGTGTAGTCTGGTGGAGGTCTGGTGGAGTCTGGTGTAGTCTGGTGGAGGTCTGGTGGAGTCTGGTGGAGGTCTGGTGGAGTCTGGTGTAGTCTGGTGGAGGTCTGATGGAGTCTGGTGGAGGTCTGGTGTAGTCTGGTGGAGGTCTGGTGGAGTCTGGTGTAGTCTGGTGGAGGTCTGATGGAGTCTGGTGGAGGTCTGGTGGAGTCTGATGTAGTGTGGTGGAGGTCTGGTGTAGTCTGGTGGAGGTCTGGTGGAGTCTGGTGGAGGTCTAGTGTAGTCTGGTGGAGGTCTGGTGGAGTCTGGTGTAGTCTGGTGGAGGTCTGGTGTAGTCTGGTGGAGTCTGGTGTAGTCTGGTGGAGGTCTGATGGAGTCTGGTGGAGGTCTGGTGGAGTCTGGTGTAGTGTGGTGGAGGTCTGGTGTAGTGTGGTGGAGGTCTGGTGGAGTCTGGTGGAGGTCTAGTGTAGTCTGGTGGAGGTCTGGTGTAGTCTGGTGTAGTCTGGTGGAGGTCTGGTGTAGTCTGGTGGAGGTCTGGTGTAGTCTGGTGGAGGTCTGGTGGAGTCTGGTGGAGGTCTAGTGTAGTCTGGTGTAGTCTGGTGGAGGTCTGGTGGAGTCTGGTGGAGGTCTGGTGGAGTCTGGTGTAGTGTGGTGGAGGTCTGGTGTAGTCTGGTGGAGGTCTAGTGTAGTGTGGTGGAGGTCTGGTGGAGTCTGGTGGAGGTCTAGTGTAGTCTGGTGGAGGTCTGGTGGAGTCTGGTGGAGGTCTGGTGGAGGTCTAGTGTAGTCTGGTGGAGGTCTGGTGGAGTCTGGTGTAGTCTGGTGGAGGTCTGGTGGAGTCTGGTGGAGGTCTGGTGGAGTCTGGTGTAGTGTGGTGGAGGTCTGGTGTAGTCTGGTGGAGGTCTGGTGGAGTCTGGTGTAGTCTGGTGGAGGTCTGGTGGAGTCTGGTGTAGTCTGGTGGAGGTCTGGTGGAGTCTGGTGGAGGTCTGGTGGAGTCTGGTGTAGTGTGGTGGAGGTCTGGTGTAGTCTGGTGGAGGTTAGGGTTTGTTCTTCATGAACATGAACTAAAAACTCATCTTGACCTTTGACCTTCATGTTGGTTGAGATGTTGGTTTGTGTCCTTATGTTTCTCTGCTGAGTTTAACGGACTCTGAGATCAACAGTTCGAGTCATGACCAGTTTTCAGACACAACAGTGGGTTGGGCGGCCCGGTGGCTCACTCGGCTATTTGATGGTTTCTGAGAGTTTGTGTTTGAGAGGACGAACAAAGAGCTCAGTGAGCGAAGCCTCATCTCATTCAGCCTGCACACAACAAGCTGCTGTGATTTGAATACAAAGAGTCTATCTGCTCATTAGTGTGTGTGTGTGTGTGTGTGTGTGTGTGTGTGTGTGTGTGTGTGTGTGTGTGTGTGTGTGTGTTCACTATGACAGAAGTTGAAGTGTTTCACATGTTCAACTAACAATAAGTCAGCAGAAAGGTTCTCTATTTAAACTTGTCAGGAATATTATTCTGTTTATTCTGTCACATACTTGAACTTATACTTTGTGGGCTTTTCATGGCTTTATTGACAGGGCAGCTGTGAGAGACAACAGGTGATGGGATAAGAGGAGGGTTGACACGCAGCACATGGCCACAGGTGGGAATTGAACCCTGAGCCGCTGCTGTGAGGACGAGGCCTCTGCATGTGGGCTGCACACTCCACATACTGAGCTACGGGGACGCCCCCATTTAGACTTTTGTGAGTATATAATAGTTTGACTTTTATTGCATATCCATGCAGATGGATATATACACCCATATCCCAATATCCCTAATAACTGTATGAAACAAACCCATCCATCACTGCGACAAACAGACTCCATGTTTCTACTCAAAGACAGAAAGAAGTTCATGTAGAACATTTGCTGAATTAACAAGAAGGTCCGGCAATAGAGCCTCTGGCAATCTCTTTGCGGGCTTCGGAGGAGTACAGTGGGATTCATCGAGGAGGCAAGGAGCATAAGGTTTCACTGTTCGTCGATGATTTGTTAATATACATCTCGGACCCTTCTAAATCAGTCCCTGCAATAATCTCGATTTTGAACAAATTCGGACAAATATCAGGATATAAAATAAATATTAGCAAAAGTATATTATTCCCAATAAAGATCATAGAAGATCAACAACTCTCTGACAAATTACCCTTCAGGATCTCAACTCAGTTTAAGTATTTAGGTATTAACATTACCAAAACATTTGCAGGCCTATACAAAGAGACCTTTCAAAAATTACTTGACATTACAACAGAAGACCTGCAGAGATGGTCCCATATTCCCATAACATTAGCAGGTCGAATCAACATAATCAAAATGACCATCCTCCCCAAATTTCTTTTTTTATACCAGTGTATTCCCATGTATATCAAAAAGGGTCATTTTCAGAATATAGATAAAATAATCTCAGAATTTATTTGGAATAAGAAAAAACCGAGATTAAGGATGATCTTTTTATAGAGACCAAAATCAGTAGGAGGTATGGGGTTGCCAAACTTCAAATTTTATTACTGGGCAAGTCACATTAAAATGATGACCTACTGGCTACAGAAAAAGCCTCCGCTGTGGTTTGGTATCGAAAATGCCTGTTGTCACCCTTCTTCTCTTCCAGCCATGTTGTTCTCAGCTCTGCCCACGGTAGACCCTGACTCACTACACAATCCAGTCGTCTCCCATTCACTCAAGATCTGGTCTCAAATTCGAAAATCTTACGGTTGGCAGTCTTGTTCTCTTCAAAGCCCTCTCATCGAAAACCATGCCTTCGCACCCTCTTTTACAAATACATTATTTAAGAATTGGTTCGAAAAAGGAATTCATACCTTCCTGGATATATTCATAGATCAAGTTTTTCCAACATTTGAACAGATACAGGAAAACTACAATATCCCAAGGTCACAGTTTTATAAATATTTACAGATAAGGAGTTTTGTTATTCAGAATAATCCATCATATCCAAATTCTCCCAACCCATCCTCAGTGGAATTGATACTTATGCAAGATCCCTCTAAAAAGGGAGGAATATCGAAGATATACGATAGTCTGTCAAATCTGGCTGGCAAAGCTACTACAGATCATCTGAGGTTGGCGTGGCGGGATGACCTGGGCAGAGACATCACAGAAGATCAATGGCAGAGAGCCCTAATACAAACTCATAGTTCTTCAATATGTGCAAGGCATGGCCTCATGCAATTTAAAATAATACATCGTCTACACTGGTCAAAACAGAGGCTTCATAAAATATTTCCCTCGGTGGATCCCTCATGTGACAAATGTGGGCTTGGACCAGCAACACTGGGTCATATGTTCTGGAGCTGTCCGAAGTTATTAAATTACTGGGACAATATCTTTCAGATGTTATCAAATATCTTACATAGACCTATTAACGTAGATCCACTGGTGGCGGTTCTAGGAATTATCGATTCAAGCATAACGAAAAGCAACATGGAACATAACATGGTTTCGTATGTCAAGCCTACTTGCGCGAAGATTGATGTTACTTAATTGGAAAAAGAAGACAGCCCCAACTTATTCAAATCTTATGACAGATGTTATGAGACATTTAGAGCTGGAGAAAATCCGATTCCAACTGAAGAATCAGGAAAGTAGGTTCTACAGAATTTGGCAACCGTTTATTGATTATTTTAACCACAACGCATAGTCTGAGAGGATGTTATAGAAGTGCCTTTAATAGAAGGAAAGAACTTTTATTTATTTGTTAATCTTCATTTGATTTTATTTATTTATTTTATTATTATTATTATTATTATTATTATTATTATTATTATTATTATTATTATTATTATTTATTTATTTATTTATTTATTTATTTTTTTAAATCTGTCTCCATCTGTCTATTTTTCATTTTGAGATACATAAGTTAATACAACTTACATGATTTTTTCTATGTCAACGTGTACGTGTATATGTGTATGGTGTCGGTACTGTCTGATATGTTGTGTGTTAAAAAGAGGAAAATCAATAAAAAAAAGTTGAAAAAAAAAAACGTTGAAAAAAAAGAAGGTCCAAATGATGCAGAATGAGTCAGAGACAGAGTTTCTCAGAGTTTATAAAGTGTCTCCAACTCAACAACTCACTAAACTGACACATTTGTTAAGGGAGTCTGGGGACTTTCTCCACTGGGACAAAGAAGTCGCCTATATTGTTCCTGTTTAGTGTCTCTGTAACATGTGACATGTTTAGATCAATAACATGTTTCTTCTTTCATAAATGGAGTGTAAATGGTGAAATCAGTGTAAACAGTGTGTTCAAACAGCTGATCAATGTTGGCAGGTAAGACTTTAGCACTTTAGACACAGAAGCAGACAGGCTGGTACAGACATGCTGCCACAAACTGACACTTTTTACAAGGAGACAAACAACTTCAGCTGAAACATTTAATGCTGAATTTACAACAAGGACACAATGAGTCAGAAACTGTCAGAGACACAGTTTCACTACGTTATGAAGTTTGTTTTAACTCAACAACTCTTAAAATCACTGCATTTGTTAATGGAGTCTGGTGATGTTGCTGTGACTGTTTCAGTGTTGGATCAGTCAAACAGACTTGTGTGCTGACATCAGCAATAATGTCATCTAAATTACAATGAAGCACAGGGAAATAAGACAGTGTGTAATCCATAACCTGTTCTGTCACACACACACACACACACGCACACACACGCACACACACACACGCACACACACGCACGCACACACACGATCCCCTCCAGGTAAAGACAGTTTGTCAAGTTAGAAACAATTAAAAGTTAAAGATCACAGACAGGCTTCACTTAAAAAAGACGACTGGTTGAACGAGCTGAACACCAAACATCATGCGACACCACACACGGTAGTGTTACCTGTGTGTGTGTGTTTGCTTTCATTTCTCTATGTCCACTTCCTGCATGACATCACCTTCACTGTTCCTGCATGTTACACCTGCACTGTTTACTCTCCCAGTCATATGATGGTACAACACACACACACACACACACACACAGAGTTGTGAGTCACACTGACACCAGCTCATATTATCTTTAGAGCTCCTCTGATCAATGATATAATTTCCCCTCACATGACGCACTCTGCAGTCGTGCTGTTAGTACTTAAACTACAGCTTAATAATAACTAAATCAATAAACACATGCTATAGAAGACATGTTATTAAACATGTTATTCAAGATTTGTACTCTACATTTGTTTGACAGTAGTTTACATTTTTCTGATTAAGATTTGACATTAAAAATATTGTATAACTTCAGTTGAAGGAATTCAAATCAAACTAAACTCGTTTGTCTTGAGACCCTTTCAAAATAAAATGGATAGGAACTGACATGCCCGCCCTGTGGCCTGCAACAGCCAACAAACGTTGGCTAACAGGAAAGCCAGTCTTGGTCCCATCCCGTCCTGTCCCTCACCTGGACCCTCACAGTTCATATTGTGGACTTTGGGTCTAACAGGCTCATTATTTATTGGAGCAACTTTCAGCCGCAGGATGTTTTGTGAACTAAACCAGGTGAAGACTGGATGACTGCTGATGAGCTTGTTTCGCCAGAAATATATCATTCAATTTTGACGTTTTGTCTTTATATTCTGACTTGTGATCTCATAAACTATTCAAATTAAAGTCAAATGAAATATGTCTGAATATTTTTGGGGACCAAAATAATTTACAAGTACTTAATAAATAATAAAGTGAAACACTAAAATATCTTAATGACCCTGAAACTGATTCTGACCAGTGTAATTATGTAATTCATCTCATAATGTTGATATCTTTTATTTTAATGATTTTAACCTCAAAATGTGACTTTCTATCTCAAAATTTAAATGTAGTATCTCATAACTGTGACTTAACATGGGAATAATTTTTCATCAGTCTTAGTTTTCATCTCATTCTTTGACTGAACGTTGGGTTCACTGATACTCGTCTCGTTTAGACCAATCAAGTCGTTCCACGGTATCACAGTGGAACATGAGAGGAGCAGACTGCTGTCACAGAACTTACAACCATCTCATTCATGACTGATCTGTCAATTGAACATAGAATGTCCACAAACTGTGAAAAGTGTCCATCACAATCTCCCACACATACCAAAAGTGTTGAAGTTATCTGATTTATAGATATAAATGAACCCTGAAGCATCCTGATGTTTAAAATACTAGAGGATAGTATAGCATAAAGATTTTCCACCATTTGACCCTAAAGAGCTCAGATCAGAGGGGGAAATTGTGTGGACTGAGGCATTCACATACTTATGGCCATGCAGTGTAAAGACAGATGGCAAATATTATTGAACTGAAGCATGTAAAAACACCAGACTGTTCCTTTAAAGAGTTGAGGTCTCACATTAAGTTGTACAGTTAAGAGTTGAGCTAAAATGAGCAGTTTTTAAAATGTAATTTGGTGCTGGAGCCACAGAAAAACAATAAATGAGTTACTCTGACTAAACGTTATCTTTCTGGCTTTCTCTCTCTCTCATTCATTTCCTCTGTCTCTCTCTCACCTTGACAAACAGCAGCATTCAAATGATCTCCTCTTCCTCCTCCTCCTCCTCTTCTTCCTCCTCCTCTTCTTCCTCCTACTCTTCTTCCTCCTCCTCTTCTTCCTCCTCCTTCTGCTCAGCTGCTGGGCCTCCTGCGTCACACCACTGCCTCCTCTGGGAGAAAAACAGGAGTGATGATTGCAGCTTGTTGCCTCCTCCTCTTCCTCCTCCTGTTTCTCTCCCTCTGTCCACAATATGCTCAGCAGCCGTCTCCCAGGTGACTCAGCCACAGAATGACATCATCCCTGTCAGCACACACACCTGTTTCCTCGAAAAGCACCACCCCTGAACCAGGAAGCCCCACCTCCCACCACCCCCTGCTCCCATGCTCTTCCTGGATGTCTTAAAGGGACAGTGTTGCACTGCTGCAGGGCAACAACAACAGGTGAGTCTGTTTCCAGCAGGTGAACGACAGAGAGACAGATCATATTGATCATCATCAGTATGATCTGTATTTCTTCTCTGAAATGAGGGCTAATATCTCTTTAAACATGTTCCCTAGACCCCAAAACCAGCATGAAAACCAGATGGAGGACGAGACAGAGACTATCCCATAGCAAGAAGTACCATACTTGAAGTTCATTTTATTAAGTTTGCTTGAGTATAAGTATAGCAAGTATACTATGGACCATGTACTTGTAGCATACTAGAAAGTGTACTAATTTAATACTTCTTTGGACTAAATTGGAACATTTTAAGTTTATAAAAGTATACTTTAAGTATACTTTATGAGGTCATTTTAAGTTTCCATAAGTACACTTTCAGGTATAATACCTTAAAACAAATGTGCATAGTGAAAGATATTATTACTGTGCTAAAGTTAATGTAAGCACAAGTCAGTGACTTCACCTTATTCTGTGCTTAAATCAAGACACACTAAGTACTACTCTTTGTAATTTGGCAAGCTCTAGTCAGATATTCACCATTTATCACCAGACATGCTAAAATCCTAACAGACAGGAAGTCTATCCAGGAAAACACCCCTTCACTCACGGTGCCAACATATTTATCATCTTTGTTAACTCAACACAATTTAACCACAGAACAAGGATGTGATTTAACCTATAACCATCTTACACATCATCTTATTCACAACCACATTCACGAACCATAATTACACCAACAATAGAATACCCAAGAGTCTTTGCGCCACAGTCCACAAGGGGCGTTACAGGATACTAAAGTACAAGTATAAGCTTTAGTATTAAAGTATAAGTGTACGTTGAAGTATTAATATACTTAGTCTTAGACTATTCTTTATATTTTTAAGCATAAGCCAAATATACTTCAATATACTTTTTTTAAGTATATAAAATTATAGTATATAAAAAGTACACTTCAAGTATACTGTCTCTGTTTTAGTATGAAATAAGTATACTTGTAGTACACTTGAATAAACTACTTTTTGCTAAGGTTAAAAACTACAACAAAGGAAACCAGAAACTACAAATGGATCCAGGAGTGCAGAATAACAGATTTAGGTCTGAATACGCTCATGTTCAAAGTTAAGTACTTTGGGTTTAGATGTTCAGTTCAATGCCACTCTAACAGTATCCTGTTAGGGTAGCTTAGCATATAGACTGGAAACAGCTCCTGAGGGCTCAGTAGCACACACGTTACATGATAACAGTGACGATCTACAAGAACACCAGTGTAAGAACATCATGTTGACTCCGGGAAGCACAGAACATAGTCTGCTCCACTCTTTTGCTAAGCTAAGCTAGCCAGCTGCTGGGGTACATGAGAGCAGCCAGGTAACGGCCACGCCCCTCTGTGGATGAGCCACAGTGCTGGGTCCAGCAGACATATGGCAAGCCGTTTTAACATTTAATAGCTAGACTGGATATGTTTTGCAGATATCTGTAATTCAGTTCTTCCAAGTCAAAAAGAACATTTCAGATATCCACAACTTCATGCTTACTAGGACAAATGACGTCACTTTTGTCGTTCATGTGTATTGGGCTTTCAATTCCAGATATCCAGAGTGTCATTTTGAATATCCAAAAATACATTGTGACTAGTAAAAATGTCATTATGGATATCCACAATATATACAGATGTCCACAATTGCATTTTTATAGCCACAATACGAATTGTCGATATCTGTAATGACAATTTTACTAGTTACAGTGTATTTTTGGATAATCAAACTTACATTCTGGATATCTGGAATGATACTTATGACTAGTAACAATTGGATTGAAAATATCTGAAATGTTCCTTTTGACTAGGAAGAATACAATACATATCCAGTCTAGCTATTAGATGTTAAAACAGCCACTTATACTTTTTAAGGATTTTTAGATATCTTAAATTTAGTTTTGACTAGTACAATCAAAGTTGTAGATATCTTGAAATAAAGTTTCTAGTAAGAGTGTTATTGCAGATAGAGAGAAATGCTATTATGGCTCTAACATGTAATTACAGAGAGGAGTGTGGTTGGATTAAATGTTAAAACGGCTTGCCATGGCAGACATGTGTGAAGCAGCTGTGGTGCTGTGTGTCACAGTCAGACCTGGTTCTGATTCTGACAGAAGTAATTGTTGAAACAACAGAGCATCTGCTTGTTCACACCCAGTTATTCTGAAATATTATTATCATTGTGATTCTGGGTTAGGGTTAATGGGCTGGGCTGGTTCCATTTGAATTATAATAGTTGTATTAATGGGTCCTAACTGGACCTGATGTATAAAAACCATCCATCCTGAAACCCACTTTATCTCAAGTCTCTGAAATGAGTCCAGAGAGTTCTACGTCATTAGCAGATGACATCACCACCCTGATCTATTTTTAATGTATTTTTGTATGTTCTTTTCTTAAGATAATTATTGACCTTATTTTATGTCTGAAGATTTCTTTGATGTCTCTTCACTCCAGCACGTTTAAACTGTAATGAATGGTTGATTTACACTTTGTAAATTTAAAATATGTAAGAAAATAAAGTTGGATAAATACATTAAACAATCCTAAAGCCCCAAAAAGTCTGTCATCCTCAGAGAGGAAGAAGATGGTGTCGGTCTGTGTCACCTGATTCCAGGTGAGTTAATGATGTCACTGAGTGAACGACAGGTGAGCCAATTTTGTCTGTAGATGGAAGTGAATCTATGAAGCATCTTTGTAAAGTTGAACTACAGTTTTTACTGTAAAAAAATAAAGGCTGACCTTAAAACAGCTTTTTTTAGAATGGAGTTTGGTTGAGCAGTGTGTCAGTGGAGCTACTTTAATGTTAGTAACACACAAACTGAGCTGAGCTGCTTGTGATGATGACGCCACATCTTCACCTCTCAGCTCAGAGCCAACACTCCAATCAGTACATACACACAGACACACCGATGTAATCAGATTACAGCTGTGATGACATCATCACCGTTTCTTTATGTTTACTGTGTAATGAGGCTGAGCGCGTCATCACAGCCCTCTGACTGTCTGAACTCACATTTCCAGACAGTATTTTTATTTTACACAATAAATGTGACAGAATCAGAATTTACATTTACCACCAGTCAGAGTAGAGCGGATGGGCCATGACATGAGGAGGAAGTGAAAATGGTCCGGTTCAGTTTAAAATCAGAACTTTCTATCATTATATGTCAGAGTGTTTTGGGTCTTCATGTTCTTATCAAAGACTTTCTGCATTCAGTTTTTAGAGTTCATCTTGTTTTTGGTTGCAGCCTCTGCGGGTCCTCTTCCAGTCCAGTTCATATCCTGGTGTGATCTCCGCAAGCCACCCTGGTCCAGGTTTTCGTCCTACTCGAAGTTCTCCAGGATGGGTTCGTGTCCCGTCTCCCTGAGGAAGCGCAGCAGGTCGTCTGGTCGGAGCCCCATGGTGGCGGCATTGGTCATGGGGTGGAAATAGACCATCTGGTGGCCTCCCTCCACCAGGTCCCGGTCCAGAACGAACTTCACACTCTGGTCCTCATCGAAGAGCAGAGCGAGAGCCGTCGCACAGCCCTGACCCACCTGAGAGGGGACAGACGGAGGACAGGGTGAGGACAAGAGATCAGACAGAAGAAACCAGAACTGTGTGGACACGTGACCCCAAACCTCATAAAAAAATAAATATTAAATACATTAAAAAAAAAATTAAATGCAAATTAAAAATGCAGGTTTCTTGTTAAAATATTCAGAAAATAAAAAAAAAACCAAACAAACAGTAAAATCCACAAAAAACAACAGGTGTGTGGACCGGAGTCTGACTGGACCGAAGTCTGACTGGACCGGAGTCTGACTGGACCGGAGTCTGACTGGACCGGTGTCTGACTGGACCGGAGTCTGACTGGACCGGAGTCTGACTGGACCGGAGTCTGACTGGACCGGTGTCACCTGGTTCTGTCAGTGTCACCTTTAGCTTCTCCAACATGGCCGCCTCGTCTGCAAAGCGCAGGTTGCCGCTGCCAACACCGAGCTTCTTGGCGAGGTCGTTGAGGTTCACCTGAAGAGGAACAGAGAGGATTATGGGATCTGAACCTCACATGAAGCTACTTTCAGACCTGGAGACAGCGTCGTTGCTACCTTCATAAGACAGACATCCATGGAACTGCTGACAAGACCTGACAACCAGCTCCACTGACACTCAGACTTTAAACTCTGTGACGTCATCACAATGTAAAGATTATGGGCAGAGCCAACAGGAGAAACGCTACTGCACATGCTCAGTGGGCAGCATAACCAGGAAGCAAACGCAAGCTAAACAACATTTCTCAGAGAATGGAAATCTGCCAGTCAGTGGTTCAGTGCAGTGGCCTCTGAAGGTGAGTCAGACGGACTTATTGATCTGATCAGTGCTCCACACGACATGAAGGAGACATATTGATCTGCTCACAGAACCATCAGGGATTAGTTCAGCAGGAACTCACTGAGCTGGTGACGTCGACACGCTGCCGCTCTGATTGTCGGCATTTAAAAATAGAAGACAGCTGATCTCAGAACAGTTTCACTTTCTGTGTGTTGTTGATCCTGTTTCAATTGATTTATGTGGTCTGTTGTTTTTCATCTTTTTATTTATCATTTCATCCTGTTCTCTTCGACTGTTGATGAATATGTTAGTCTATGTACTATTTTCTGACGGTTACTTTGAGAAGAATCATTTGTCAGTCGGACAGACCCGGCTCCATCTTTGGGTTTATGATCTATCGTGTTCTTGTTGTAGGTCTGTGCCGAGGATGCACCACAGACTCGTGCTGGTGGCGGCTGGCGTGAGCTGACCTGGCGGTCGTGGCGGGCCGACACCAGCCACAGGCCTTTCTTCTTCTTGTCCTTCAGGAAGAGGTTCTTTGTGACGGCTCCGCCCACGTCCTGCAGGTGAGGCATCATCTCCTCCACCGTGAACACCTGCAAGGGACGATGACATCACGACACACTGATCACCGTTTGTGTTTCTGTTGAGCTTTAACCTCAGTTCATTAATCTTTCACAAAAAAACATCAGATGTGGCTCAAATCTGGACAGGAAATGACATCCCAATTAATCTGATCAAAACCACGATAAATCATTGTCCACATGCTCTCAGACTTCAGCCAGACATATTTCAATCTTTGATTTTCTCGTTTACACCATTTTTATTAGAACAACATGCCGTGTTAAAGATGATAATCAATTCAACTCAGTAAAATACATGAACACATGATGATGCAACACGTCAAATTAAATTTAGTCAAATTCATATAATTTAATTGACATCGACACCAGTTCACCTCTGAAGCCTCAAACCTGCGTCTGAAGCTGGAGCACGTTGGAGATGTTTCATTATTTTGCTTTTTTAACATTTATACCAACTGTTATTTTTTCCAATAGAAACTGGCTTCACACAATCATTAGTTCAATTATACCTTTTTAAAATCTGTATCCAAAATCCCAACATGTTGATGTTTAACAGTAAATATATTATGAACATTGATCAACATTAAACATTTTTTGGTCGCAATATTTTCAATTTAAAAATTCTAAAGATGTAATCAATTGTATAAAATATTAAATTTAACTGAGTGATGATGGGCAGAAATTAGAAATCTATTAATTCATCTTTGTTTTGATGAATGTTGTTTTGTGGCGAAGGTCGAACAAAGAAACTTTTAAAGCTGTTAAAGTGAAGCAGAGACAGACTGAGCTGCAGCAGAAACCGACAGGTGGCGCTGTGTCGCCCCCTGCAGGTCACATCAGCTCCATGCAGCAGAGAGGTCCGCACCGGTTATTAAACCAGACTGCAGACACAAACAAATAAACACTGTTAAACTACCAGAAAGCTGCGGAAGTTTGTGAATGTTGCGTTTCAGACGCAAACCATCAGTTTACTTCACGTGACGCTCTGAGTCTGGAGAGACTGAAATCCCAGACTCCGTTCAAAAACGTCTCGTTTTTCAGAGTCCCCCGCCCTGAGGCTCACAGCCGTGACAGGAGGAACTCGTCCTCACACCGCCTCCGCTTCTACTGATCTGACGGAAGATCCGGCGTCCAGCCAGCAGCCAGCAGATCTTCCCTTTAAGTACAAAGACAACTTTTTACTGCGTCCACGTGTCCACTGACAGTGAACCGCGGCCTCATCTGGACGGAAGACGCTCGGGTCGTTGAATGACTCAAGAACACAAGCGAATCCAACAGATGTGTGTCCTCTGCTACAGTGTGACTGTGAAAGATGTAACCAGGTGTCACTACTGTAATCAGCAGCGAATATTATCAGTAGGAACCTTTGTGCGCCCAGGAGTTTCCGCCCGGAAGGTAAATAGTTTTTGACCGCTGCTATTATCATTCGTTTGCTTCGAGCGTTGGTTTTCTGTCATAAATGTTTCTGTACTTTTAAACAGTCAGAATAAAACCATGTTTGCGATGAAGAAGTTCGGACTGTGTTCTGGTCCAGATACACTCGCAGCTGTTTACCGGCGGATGGTCCACACAGGTCGTCTGGATGTCCAGCGCCTCCAGATGTTTCTCCAGCTGCGTCCGCAGATCTGCTGACATCTCAAACCTCAACGTGTTTTGTATGAATTAAGATGAACCGAAGATGAAGAAACAGCTGCAGCTACAGGAAGAGGAGAAGAAGAATAGGAGGAGAAGAAGAAGAAGAGGAGGAGGAGCAGAAGCTGCTGCCCCCTGCTGGACGGAAGTGAAGTGACTCCAGGCTGCTGTCACTTTGTAACACCGATAATCCTGATCGAGGATGTTTACAGTGTCTCATGTTATAATGTATCGATGAGTCTATAAGGTGTCAGTCTTTGTCTCTGTAGACAGAATATTAATACACATGCCTTTAACATATGTATCATTATTAACTAGCATTTCTATTTTATTCATTTTGTTACTCTTTACAGGTCTCACTAGTAAAAATATGACTTTTTAGTTATTTATTCATTATTTTCACATCTTAAAAGTTACGTTTTTATTTATTTTTTGCTTTATTTCTTAATTTCTTTTTTTTATTAAGATATATCTTTTAAAAGTTAAAACAACATTTATTTGTTTTAATTTTAAAATGTGTATTTTTATGCTTTCCATAAACTTGTCAGGATAATGATATAATAATCATAATAATATTGATATATTAACACATTGAACCTTCTGCTCTGAGCAGGCAGCCGTCTGGTCGAGCTGTAAATACAAATGGAAACGTACATTCAAAAATTGATGAATAACACGTTTTTATTCAATTAGATTATTAAAATACATTTTAAAAAAGTGAAGCAGGCAGCAGACATCGACCCAGACAGCCTGGTGCTGCTCATGACACTGAGAGGTTCTTGATGTTCAGGAGGTGCTGAGGTCCATCACAGAGAACGACACTCTGAAGGACATGTTGTCACGGCCCACTTTCACCTGAATGCCATGTGTTATGAAACACACTCGTCCATAATGGATGAAACATTAATTCTGCACAATGACCCAGTTTAATACTGACAGCAGGTCAATGTCGCAGCTGAACCTGCTGCTCTTTAATAAATGAACGTTACAAAACTGAGAGATTTGGGCCGAAGCGGCATCAGAGGGCCAAAAATTGCAGCGAGACGGGAACAGGGTCCGACTCTTTAGTCCTCTGAGGCTGCGGATCAAATCATAATCCAGAGATTATCTCAGATGAAGCTGCTCATCATCAAACAGAACACAGAAACACAAAGTCACAAACTACTGACGCCAAGCAGAAAGGCTGATGAGACAAAACAGTGGACAGCAACTACAACTCCCAGACTGCACTGCTGGAGGAAGTGTCCAATCAGATCGCTTCAGACTTCTCAGTACTTGAACTGGAGGAGCAAAACATGTTAGATTCTGATGATTATGACATCATAAGGTCGTGTGTGTGTGTGCGTGTGTGTGTGTGAGAGTTGATATCTTGTCTTGATTTGTTACGACGCTGCCTACATAAAGTTAGTGTGACCCGACCCTGATCTGTCCTCCTCCTGACTGCCTCGCCTCATTGCACCTGTCACCTGCAGGAGTCCAGCCCACCTGTGTGACACATGTCAGGAAACTCTGAGCGGACCGTTCTTCATGTCAGTGTACCAATGAGACTTGCTGTAACTGAAACATCAGGACAAAAGATTCTGTTCTCCAAGAGACAGGTGACCTTCAAATGTGTGTGCGTGCCTGTGGTTGCCATTGACAACCACAGGCACGCACGCACACACACACACACACACACACACACACACACACACACACACACACACACACACACACACACACAGTGTAAAGACAGGAAGCTTCATCCATGAAATCACCAGTTTAACTGATGGAAGCTGAGAGGAATGTAGGACAGTGACTGACACACACACACACACACACACACACACACACACACACACACACACACACACACACACACACACACACACACACACACACACACACACACACAATGTTCATCATAATTTCCTGATGTGATTTCAGCCAAAGCAGCAGGTCAGCAGATAATCAATATAATGACTTTCATCAGAGCACCGACCTGAAGACCACATCTGTGTGTGTGTGTGTGTGTGTGTGTGTGTGTGTGTGTGTGTGTGTGGTCCTCTCCCTTATAAACATGTCTACCTGGTTAATCTGCTCTCTCTGAGCTGCTCTCTGCAGTCCGATCACATGTTTCAGATCCTGACGATCAATAAGTCAGTCGATCAGTGCAGGAGTTGATCACCAGTTGGTCACTGAAGCCTCAACAGGTGAGGGCACCTGGATGTTTCTCACAGGGAGCTGAATTACCCATCAACCCTCTGAGGGTCACCGCAGCTTGGCGGCTCCACGCTTCATTGGACTTGACTGTGGCTCCTTGGTCCTGGTCCTGGTCCTGGACCTGGAATTCTACCTTTTGTCTTCTCAAGACTGTTTCAGGTACGGACGCCTCCATCACCTGTTGTATAATGGCTGTGTAGATCTGTAGATCCAGATCTACAGAAGTATGATGTGATGCTGACGTATTTTGCTCTGTCAGAGTTGAGAGTGGCTGTTCAACATGTTCTGAGTCCAGCTTTAATCATTGGATCAGAACAAGTCAGAACTGTGATAGTTTCATGAGTTGTGAGGGTCTGGTGTCCTCTGGTGAGGAGCTGTTGAAGAAGCAGATTGTGTCTGTCAGGGTTCTGTTCAGTTGTGTTTCTGATCAAACATGCAGAGTTGGTTCACTGTGCTGTCGCTGTCACAGTTAAACAAGGATCATGGACCGATTTTCATTTCCAGGCTTCATTTTTGGATTCAGCATTTAGGTCAGAATAAACCCAGTTCTGGTTCTGAGACTTTGGAGTGTAACCGGGCCAGTACTCTGAGAGGTTCACCCACAGCTTCAGTCTACATGAGATACAACTGTTTTCTTCGCCCATAACAACATGCAGGACAGTCGGGGTGACACTCCATAACCCTAACCCTAACCAGCACCAAAACCAGCACCAAAACCAGCACCAAAACACAACATGTGCTGGTTTTGACCAGTCACCAGCAAAACCAGCACATGTTGTGTTTTGGTGCTGGTTTTGGTGCTGGTATCTGCTGGTTTTCCAGCAGGGCTGACACTTATTACAGAACCAAACCCAGGATGAATGAACATGTAACACACACTAACGACCCGGCAGAAGACGGACCCTCTCTGTGGTCCCGCTCTGTGTTGTGACGGAGCGTCCTGCTCTTTTATTCTGTTATCTTCAGTTTGTGTGAATTGTTTGTTTGGATTTGTTTGGATCTTGAGAACTACATTTCCCATGAGCACCTGCGTGACAGAGCACAGGTGTGTAGATCGGCCAGCTGGGGGTGGAGCTAATGTCACTGCTTTATTCTGCTCAGTAGGTTCTCTGTATTGATACCTGATCATGTAATAGCTGATTATATTTGGTACTGATAATGTGAATAAGGCAGCTCACCTGGGCTCCACCTGCTGCACCTCCACCTCCACCTTCTGCCATCAGTCAGTCAGAGTGTGTCTCCTCCTGCAGAGCGCGTGAGGAGGAGCGAGGAGGAGCCAGGAGGAGGCGGGGGACGATGAGCGGCAGCAGCTCCGTGCAGCGCTCCGCGCGGCAGAGCGTCATCTCGTGCAGCGAGCCCAACTGCACCGCGCGCACCGCGGACACCCTGGTTCTGTCTGCGGCGTCCGCCTGGACCGACACCGGCTCGGCCGTGGATGTGTACCGGCTCCAGGAGCTGCAGCTTCCCGCCTCGGCCGCACCAACGGTGAGTGATTTTCAGCTCTATTCTGTTTAAACGGGTCCGGAAACTGCTCAATTTATAGTTTGTAACTGAACTCCATAGAAAAAAAGAGCCATTTATATTTACACACTTGCAGTAAAAGATATCAACAGCAAAACGTAAAATAACACTTAAAGAGCACCAGAAGACGCGTGTCTGATTCGGCTCACATGTAATTCATCCAACAGGAAAGAATGGAATGAATTTGCCTCTTTGAAGAGTTCGCTGGCCCGTTTTTCCAACAGAGCTCTTTCATGGAAACACACCAGGTACACAGGCACAAAAACCCAATAAAGGCTTCAAAAAACTGGAAACAGCGTCGATGGCTGTTGAAATGATGCCGAATCGAACATCGAGACGTAATGAATGAAATCAAAACATTCTGATTTGACTTTGTGTAGTTTATAGACACTTGAAGTGAACTAATGGATATTAAATAGAGATTTTACTCGAACGAGTTCAGCGCGACTCCTCTCATATTTTACCAGCCGGCCGAGCTTCACACGAGATCACATATATTAGTGTAACTGTCCTGACGTCATAGGCATAGGCTGTAGGCTACTTTCTGATCAGAAATCATGCAACTTGATGACGTAATTTATTGATCGCCTTTGTAGGTTGTGACCGAACTCCAGAGAAATAAATCAGCTAACAGGGAAGAATTGAACTAATGTGACTTTTGTAATGAAATAAATCAAGTGAAGCGCTTTTAAACACTTAAATGAATGTATGGTCATTTGAATAATGCTGAATTGAGCAACCAGTCATAATATCCCAAAGCAATCTAATTTAAACGTGTATAAGCAATATATATATATATATATATATATATATATATATATATATATATATATATATATATATATATATATATATATATATATATATATATATATATATACAGGCTATTCATCAAATACATGTTGAGTGCAGCTCCACAGAGTCTGGTGCTCCGACACTGATCCATTTTCTCAGGTTCTTCTGAGTTTTGCAACCTGCAGAGCGACACAGTAGATGACATGTGTTACTGGCACATGTTTCCATTGACTCCCATCAGCTCCATGGCTGGAGGCTGCGCATTGATCGGAAATCATCCAACTTGATGACCTAATTCACTGATTGCTTTCGTTAACAGTTTGTGGCCAAACTCCTTATAAAGCAGCAGCAATTTACTATTTACGTGCTTGTTGGTAAAAAAAATAATCTCTGTCAAACAGAATGTAAATGTTGAACAGCTCCGAGGGACAAACCTTTAAATCAGCTCTGTAACAGTCAGAGTTGGTGACTGTGGTGGAAAATATAACTGGTACCGACAGGAAGAGCCGGTGTACTGGTACCGTCCGCGGAGTGAAGACTCTCCTCACTGTTCTTTGATCTTGAACTGAGCCTGATGTTGGATCCTCATGCAGACCCGGCCTGCTTTGGTCTGTATATTGTAATAAAGGCATTCTGTGGACCTGCCGTGTCCTCGAGCTAACTGGACTCCACTATAGCGGACCAGAACCTTCCCCTTCACCAGCCACGTCACAGCTGACAGGAAAACACTGAATAAATCTGTCTGTTTTTCATCGCTGAGACAACACTGAGCTGATCTGTCAGTCAGTGTCTGTCCTGTCTGTGATCAGTGATCAGATCATATTGATTGGATGAAATAAAACTTGAATGACCTGATTGACTTTGGTGACAAAGTAGTAGAAAATCCATCGATCAGTTTGCATTTAAATCATAGTTTATCTCAGATTGATAATGTGAGTCACATTACATGTCTTGATTTCAGCGTTTGATGGCGTTAAAGTCTGATCAAACCCTCTATTGATTTCTGAGAGAGAGAGAGAGACAGAGAGACAGAGAGAGAGACAGAGAGAGACAGAGAGAGAGAGAGAGAGAGAGAGAGACAGAGAGACAGAGAGAGAGAGAGAGACAGAGAGAGAGAGAGAGAGAGAGAGAGACAGACAGAGAGAGAGAGACAGAGAGAGAGACAGAGACAGAGAGAGAGACAGAGAGAGAGAGAGAGACAGAGAGAGAGAGAGAGAGACAGAGAGAGAGAGACAGAGAGACAGAGAGAGAGACAGAGAGAGACAGAGAGAGAGACAGAGAGAGACAGAGAGAGACAGAGAGAGAGAGAGAGACAGAGCGAGAGAGAGAGAGACAGAGAGAGAGAGAGACAGAGAGAGAGACAGAGAGAGAGAGAGAGAGAGAGAGAGAGAGACAGAGAGAGAGAGAGAGAGAGAGAGAGAGAGAGAGAGAGACAGAGAGAGAGAGAGAGACAGAGAGAGAGAGAGAGAGAGAGAGAGACAGAGACAGAGACAGAGAGAGAGAGAGAGAGAGACAGAGAGAGAGAGACAGAGAGAGAGACAGAGAGAGAGAGAGAGAGACAGAGAGAGAGAGAGAGAGAGAGAGAGAGAGACAGAGAGAGAGAGAGAGAGAGAGAGAGAGAGAGAGACAGAGAGAGAGAGAGACAGAGAGACAGAGAGACAGAGAGAGAGAGAGAGAGAGAGACAGAGAGAGAGAGACAGAGAGAGAGAGAGAGAGAGAGAGAGAGAGAGAGACAGAGAGAGAGAGAGAGAGAGAGAGAGAGACAGACAGAGAGAGAGAGACAGAGAGAGAGACAGAGACAGAGACAGAGACAGAGAGAGAGAGAGAGACAGAGAGAGAGAGAGAGAGAGACAGAGACAGAGACAGAGAGAGAGAGAGAGACAGAGAGAGAGAGAGAGAGACAGAGAGAGAGAGAGAGAGAGACAGAGAGAGAGAGAGAGACAGAGACAGAGACAGAGAGAGAGAGAGAGAGAGAGAGACAGAGAGAGAGAGAGAGAGAGAGAGAGAGAGAGAGAGAGAGAGACAGAGAGAGAGAGAGACAGAGAGAGAGAGAGAGAGAGAGAGAGAGAGGTTGACAGAGATGTGCTGACAGCACACTGTGTCTCTTGGATTCATCAGCATGAAATGCATGAATGCAACTTTTCTCCTCGGAGGCTTTGTGTGGTTGTTTGTGTATCTGGTGCTCATGTAAATACACACACACGCACGCATGCACACACATGCACACACGCATGCATGCACGCACACACACACACACACTCTGCCTCACCCTCAGCTGCACCAGAACATAATAATGTGTGTATCAGACCCAGCTGATGGATGCAGGATGTCGTCTCTGGGCCTCAGCGACACCTCGAGCTGTGCAGCCGTCAGCCGGCTGACAGGTCGACTTGATATTCAGGTGCTGTACGGAGCTGCAGGACGTTCACGCGATCGGTCCGGACTGATAACGCTGCAGCCGCCTGCACATTTCCTGCCGTCCTCAGGCTCACTCAAGCTGTGTGTGTCTACTATTGATTGTGTGTCTGCTATGTGTTGTTGAACAAACACGTATTGATGTCCGTGTTCAAAACGTCCATCCATGCGTCTGCAAATGTTGCATTGATTCAAAGCTGCTGCATGTGTTGCTCCATGGAGCCAGTCCAGCTGTGCGCTCTGCTTCAGACTCATGCCAACTTTCCACTCAGTGTTTCACAATGACACACAGAAAACACTGTCAGCGTGAGAGGACGCTGGTGAGACTGGATGTGTTGAGGGAACCAGATTCACATCGTTCTTGTTACTGAGAGTGTGTGATTGTTTGACTCCTGCAGGTCTCAGCAGCTGTTCATGATGTCAGGCTCACCTCCAACACAAGCAGCCTTTCATTCAACACTTATCAGCTGTACTTAGCTAATTAAGCTAATGCTAATCAGTCAGTCAAACTTTATTCGTACAGCACCTTTGAAACAAATCAAGATGAAATTCCAAGATCTTCACCAGCAAATGTTTTCGAACTGACTCTCAGCAACCGCAATAACATGAAAAGTCACAATAACAAAAGATAAAAACAAGCAATACAAATAATGATGGAATATTTGATTTGAAAGGTTTATAAAATATGACTGATAAGAATAATAAGCACAAGAGTAACATGTAAATAAAAATCTATATGAAATATATTAAAAGAATATAAGTCTATGATAAAAACAGAAATGATGTGAAGTTACTTTTTAAAGGCAGTAATCTTGAAATGTAATGAGTTACTTTTGAAAGTAATGATTCCCAACACTGCTGAAAACCAAGAAGGTCATTTAAGGATCTGAATTTCTAGGATAAACTCAACATCCTCTTCCTGCAGGTGACAAATGTCTGTCTGCTGCACGCTGAGACGATTCTACTTGAGTTGAATTAGAGTTCTGGTGTTTTTAACCAGGCTCAATGTTCACATGTTCATGTGTATATGATGTGAAATATTCTGATCCTACGACCAGCGTGAGTGTGAGAGAGACCAGCAGTCAGACAGATTGTTAATGTGACAAGTTCATGTTAGAGTCGAACTGAGTCGATGACATTTGATGACATTTCACTGCTGTCTTCGTATCGTCTCGCTGAGCGTCACTCATCTCAACATCAGCACTGACGTTGGTCTGTATGTCAGGAACCAATCAGAACAATGGAGCATTTTTAAAAAAAAATCATGTTTTGTTTCTTTGAGGATTTAAAACAATTATTTTTATTAAAACGGTCAAGCACATTGTGGCCACGCCCTATCTGTGATGTCACAGGAAGGGTATTGTGATTTTCACACTGCACTTAGTTATAGCACCACAAAAGCTCCCCGAGTGACCTCCTGTGATGTCACTTGAGGTCACGATGTCACTTCCTGCTCTATATGAAACAAACTTGTCCATCACTGGGACAGACGGACACCACGTGTCCCTCCCCTCAGACAGGAAGACACATTATTTGTTTGATATCTAAATTAAAATCCTCCAAGCACAAACGTAGCTGACGGGTGACAAGTTTATTTAAAAACATATTAGCGTGATGTCATTTGGTGTCACTGTTGCTGTTCTGAACGTTGCTGTTCTGAACGTTGCTGTTCTGAACGTTGCTGTTCTGAACGTTGCTGTTCTGAACGTTGCTGTGACTGTTGATTTTCCCGATAATGAGACTGAGGCTGATTCGTTGAACAGTCGACACCGGCTGTATTCGAGGTTATAAAGTCGACAGCAACAACCTGCTGCTGCAGACATGTCATCCACTTGTGAAGACATTTTGAACGTCTCTGGTTTGAATCACAGAACGACCAGGGGACGAGGTCGTCTCTCAGAGGTCGACCTAAGAATAGAGCAGTTATCAGTGTGACAGCTCCAACAGAGCACAGAGCTGTTCTCTCATGTAGATGAAGTAAATGAAACGTGTTTATCAGAACGAGCTGCATGAGACTGAGCTCATGTGGAAATAAATCTCTGACAAACAGCTGATAGGACTGATCTCAGGGGAAATCCACACTTTGTCATTTCACATAATAAATTGTGTTTTTATGAAGACTGTGTTCATTCAGCTGAGTCAACCAGAAGATTCTTATTATATAAATATCATATTTGTGATGGTGTGTGCTGGACCTGAACGACTGCACACATTCCACATCGTCACATCTTCTCTCAGCGCTGATTCTGTTTGTTTCAGCAGCTTTTCGATCTGAACCATGTCAGCTGGTTTAGGCTGTTTATTCTCTCAGACATCACGAGCTCCTCTGATTGATCTCTGATGATGATGGATCAGTCAGCTGCTGAGCTGCTCCTGGTGCATCTCATCTCATCACCAGTGTTGTATTAACTGAACTGACCTTCTCAATGCAATGGTAAAATTGTTGTTGAGGCAAATGAAGACACACAGTCACAGTTGTCCTGATGGACTGTAGTGCTGCTTCGCTCTTATTCGTTGGTTCTCATCACGATGCCTACTGGAGGTGGCTGAGTCTCGTGCAATATCTAATGGTGAAACTCAGTATAACTGCTAAGTCTTAAGCCTCAAACCCAACCAGTTTAACATTTTGAATCGGCCCAGCCCTGGAGAGGGCAGCGACTGAAAACACTGCAGGAAAACATCTTTAAGCAGGAAACCTGGAGATGATTTAAATGTCACCACTGACAAAAAACTTCAAGTCTTTGACCAATAATAAGGTTAGTTTGTCCAGTAATGGCAGCTGTGGCTCAGCAGTAGAGCCAGCGTCTTGTTATCAGAAGGAGTTGAAGTGTCCAAGATACTGAACCCCAAACTGCTGATGAGCTGGTCGCCACCATCAGTGTGTGAATGTATGTGAAATGTTAAATGTCCTAAATGTAAATGTAACTCTGAGATGAACCTGATCTGAACTGATCAGACTGTCCTCACCTCAGGTCAATAACACACACACACACACACACACACACACACACACACACGATTTCAGCCACATCAAGCCCATGATTTGAATTTTCTCCACAGATTTTCTTCACAGTTTGACTTTGTCTGATCCTGTTAAAATACAAAGGAGCATATTGTCCTCATTTATGTGTTTGTTTGTGTGTGTGTGTGTGTGTGTGTGTCTGGATGATTCAGGTGTGTGTGCGTGTGTGTGAGGAAGGTTTGACTGTCAGACCTGGAGTTCTGGAGTTTATTGCTGTTAAATGGACCCGTCTGTTCTGAACCACCTGGAGGCTTCAGAGCTGCTGCTGTTCCTGCTCCGTCTGTCAGGAGGCTTTTATTTGTTCTGGTTTTATAGTTCTTATGTTGATGATGTCATCGTTGGTGTGTGTTGATGATTAGTTCACACTGCAGCTTTATGTCTCTTCAGGTTTAACTGACATTTCATGTTGTGACATCACGGTGCTGGTCAGGCTGAGGAGCACAGACTGGACATGTCCTGATGTCTCGCTAATGTCTCCACCATCACAGCGGTCAGATTCCTGACATCTTGTCAAAAACATCTGGTTCTGTTACTACAAACCTGACTGTTAAATATTCTGACGTCGCAGGACTGATATGGTTCTGTCAGCACCAACACGGCTGTAACATGTCCTGACTTTGTGTCCGCGGTTCAGAGACCCGGTGGTTGGTGTTCAGTGTCCACATCCTTCCTCTCCTATGACAGATTTCTGGGGGGTTGACTCGCGACCTCCTGGACCTTCTGCTGGTTGCCAGGCAACCGCTTCAGACAGGAGATGGATTCAGTGATCTGTGGATTCACAGTGAAGAAGCTGCACGAGGGAAATAATGTGAGCAATGAAGCGAGTCAGAGCACTTGTAGAGACACACGTGCTGCGATCGACAGACGATGGAAAGTTAACAGATTAGACAGACACGCGCTCCAAACGCATCCATATTTACTGTATCCAATAATAAAAACACATCAGTATAATCCACATACTGCTCAGTGGCCTGATGGTGGACAGATGTGTCTCCTCATGTCTGACATCCTGAATGACTCGTCCATGTTTCAGATCCCTGTGATTCAGTTTTCAGTCGGCTTGTAAATCTACTGGATTTGATTTCTGATCTGATTTCTATCAGAAGGTGATCAGGAGGAAACTCAAACGCTGAAAAAGGAAAGTAATGAAATAAACGGCCTGTCTCTCTGTCTGCCACATGCAGCCTGTCTTGGTCCTGTTAGACGAGACCCTGTGGGCACGAGGCGTCACTGAGCCTGTTGCTGTACCTGTGGATGTGTTGAGGAGCTGCCGCGGTTCTGTCCTCGTTCTCTCATCAGTTCCACCAGACTCCCTTTGATGAAAACAGTAATTTAATGTCACAGAGCAGAGACACGGCTCCACTGCTGACCTCATTCAGTGCTGCAGTGTGACATCACAGACTCGAGGCCTCGCGGAGATCAGCAGCTGGGAGCTGTTACACTGCCAGACCGGTCCAGTCCAGGCCAGTTTGGTCCGGTGTGCCTGTCTGTCTAACCCGAACCGTAACCCTCCTTTATTTTACTGTTGTTTTTTAACAGGGACAGTTTTTACCAATTACAGATGGTTTATATAAAGAGACCCGCAAAGTTCTTTAAACATCATGGATACCTTGAGCCAGAACCTTGAGCCAGAACCCAACCCAACCTAACCTGTCAGAAACCGCTCAGTGAAACGGTTTCTGAAGACGTTTCATGCGAGAAGTAAAACATGCAGCTGCAGAATCTTATTAAACTCGTTTCGTTCTGTCAAAGACGTCTACACACAGAAGTTTAATATGTAAGTTTACATTTACTGAAGTTAGCGTGCTAACAGGCTAGCCCAGCCCTGGCACTCTGTTGTAATGACCTCAGACTGAAGGTACATTTGTTCATGTTGCACCTTTAACAGAGACGCTCACTCGTCCTCCATCACATCATCCGTCTCCTGTCCGAACTTCAGGTTAGAGTTATGAGTTTGACAAAAAGCCTTTGAGGAGATTCCACGACTTTGAGACGAACTCCCTCAGCAGGAGGCCAAACGAGCTGAGACGTTAATTACATCCAGACTGACACACACACGCACACACACAGAACAGTTCATCCAAACATGAACCTCAGTCCTCCTCTCCTCCTCCTGATGATATAAAGTCCTCCTCTCCTCCTCCTGATGATATAAAGTCCTCCTCTCCTCCTCCTCCTGATGATATGAAGTCCTCCTCTCCTCCTCCTGATGATATAAAGTCCTCCTCTCCTCCTCCTGATGATATAAAGTCCTCCTCTCCTCCTCCTCCTGATGATATAAAGTCCTCCTCTCCTCCTCCTGATGATATAAAGTCCTCCTCTCCTCCTGATGATATAAAGTCCTCCTCTCCTCCTCCTGATGATATGAAGTCCTTCTCTCCTCCTCCTGATGATATAAAGTCCTCCTCTCCTCCTCCTGAGGATATAAATCTTCCTCTCCTCCTCCTGATGATATAAAGTCCTCCTCTCCTCCTCCTGAGGATATAAATCTTCCTCTCCTCCTCCTGATGATATAAAGTCCTCCTCTCCTCCTCCTGATGATATAAAGTCCTCCTCTCCTCCTCCTGATGATATAAAGTCTTCCTCTCCTCCTCCTGAGGATATAAAGTCCTCCTCTCCTCCTCCTGATGATATAAAGTCCTCCTCTCCTCCTCCTGAGGATATAAAGTCCTCCTCTCCTCCTCCTGAGGATATAAAGTCCTCCTCTCCTCCTCTCCTCCCGATGATATAAAGTCCTCCTCTCCTCCTCCTGATGATATAAAGTCTTCCTCTCCTCCTCCTGAGGATATAAAGTCCTCCTCTCCTCCTCCTGATGATATAAAGTCCTCCTCTCCTCCTCCTGATGATATGAAGTCCTCCTCTCCTCCTCCTGATGATATAAAGTCTTCCTCTCCTCCTCCTGATGATATAAAGTCCTCCTCTCCTCCTCCTGATGATATAAAGTCCTCCTCTCCTCCTCCTGATGATATGAAGTCCTCCTCTCCTCCTCCTGATGATATAAAGTCTTCCTCTCCTCCTCCTGATGATGATATGAAGTCAGGTGATGTGTCGTAGACTTGATTTAAAACAGAGAAACGACCACAGAAACATCAGATGTCTCCATCAGCTCGTCTGCTGTGATCACAGTCTGCAGAACACATCACTAACTGATCTGAGGAGATCAACACCCCTGATGTGTGGTCAAGCTAATGCTAACACTGTTAGCTCAGCAGCTACAGTGCCACAGATCACAGCTTTTCAGGGTTAGAAACTTTGAACCAGAACCATAAAGAAAACTGCTGATGACACTTAAATCAGCCATTAGCTGTTTGTCTGAAGGAGCAGAGGGGGAGTGAACTTCAGACTGATCCTTAGTGAGTCCAACGGTTCTGGTGTGTGAGGCTGAGATGCTGAATGCTGACTCGTGGTGAAGTGAACGAACAGTTGCTGCTGATGAGGTGGAAAAGTGATCACGGCAGTTTGTTCACAGAAGGCCTCAGATTGCAGGAACATTCATACAAGCTGTAATGAACATGGTTTCCTGTCCCCTCGTCACACTCCAGTGATCCTCCCACAGCTTCATGTCCTACTTTTGTCTCCAGCGGAACAGATTACATTCAGGATTCATGTGTTGGATATGAAAGTAATCTGACATCTCAGAGGAGGAGCCGCACACGTGGCTACAGAACATGAGAAGAAGAAGAAGCTGTGGCTCCGTCACTTAAATACATCAGTCAGGGTTCGTACGGGTGCTTGAAGGTGCCAGATCAGACTGGATAGTTTGCAAATTACAAGGAGAAATAAAATCAGTGTGTGTGTATCATCACACATGCAGCCTGGTAGCAATAGAGAAGGATGGCTGAGGAGAAGGTGAATTTGATGCAATTTGGACTGATGACATGTTCAGTATTAATAAACTCTGATGAATAAACGAACAGCTTATAAAAGTTTTGTCAAAAGAGAAAACTGCAGGGTGCTCTCAGGTCTTTCTGTCTCAGTGCACCTGTAGAGCGGCATGTGGCTTCCCTTTTTTTGGATAAAACTTTGTGTTTTCCTTTAATTTTAATTTTAAAGTTTTTGCTATTATGAAACACAATTTTAGATGTTTACAGCATAATACAATGTACATAATTGTGATAAAAAATGAAAAAATAAAAATAACCATGAGTATATATATATAGATAAGTATTTTACTCCAGCGATAAGGTGCTGGAAAATTTTGTAAATTTAAAGTGCTTGAAAAGTGCTTGAATTTGACCTTGAAAAATGTGTAACTGAAGTCACAGCAGACTTTTGGTTTTATGTTGGAGCTGAACAGCTTCGTCAGTGACGGTCCGGTGCTCCTCCTGGACTCCGTCAAATCTAATCCCATATCAAACTGGATATTGTGGATCTGGAGATGCCCCCTACTGGCAGAAATTACATACTGTGAATTTAAATGAACCAAAGTGAACATTCAGAATCAGCAGAGTTCTAAGGAGTTCTGGGCAGTTCTGAGGAGGACCAGCCAGACTGCTGTGAAGCTGCACCGCTCACAGAAGTAGCCGTTGATGCTTTAGATCAAGGTGTGTTGAGGTCAGTCACACTACATGCAATAATACTGTAATATTCAAAACAAAATGTTCTTTTCATTCAAAAGGACAACAAAAATACGAACTAAAATAAAATGTCATTTCCATTTTGACATAAATTAGACTAGTTGAATATTTCTTTTTTTTTTTTTGCCCTCAAACATTGTGTCCATCACTTCAGTCATTCTTTTATTATTTCTGCATCTGAGAACGGCTTCTTGTGCTGACCCAAAGTCCACCTCACTCTCAGTGAGCACTCTGTTGCTTTTTGTTGTTGTGTCATAGATGTGACAAGAATCCTGCTTGCAGCTTATTATGAAGATTTCAGTGTATTTATTTTTGTTGTTCTTATCTCTGAATTTTGAGGAAATGTCACTTCAAAATTCCTATGCTTCATCTCATAATGCCGTTTCAAATTGTAAATCTTCATCACAGCTATAGTCTCCGGGCATATTAAGCACAAGAGTCTTGTGCTGGTTGGAGGGAGAATGAATGCAAATTTTTCAGTCCATTCTTCTTGAATTGCCGATTTTCACTGGGATGAACCCTGAGGCAGACAGACTCTCTGTTCCTTCTTGACACACTTTTCACAAACATCCGGATTACTTATTTACCTGGAGTTAGGGTTAGAGTTAGAGATACACTGATATGGTTTTTTCAGTGCCAATACTGATTATTAGTCGTCAAGGAGGCCGATAACTGATATTTGGAGCCGATATTCATTTGTAGTAAAAGAGAAAATATTGGCGTCAACATTTTGAGTAATACAAACTCCAAGACTTAACTTTGAGTGTTTTTACACATAGACTGAAGTCTGTCCATCTGCAATAAGGGTGTGAAAAAAGAGAGAGAGTTAAAAGTGGGGCCACATGCTGACATACGCTCAACTCATCATGCTTCATTTACTGCAGCATTTAGGAAGCCTGTAGTTGATTTTATTATGTAAATGTTCTGTTTTACCAACATGTGATAGCAGGGACACTGTCATTCAAAACTAGCCTGCTACATTACTAACGATGAATCTAACTGTAGCTGAAAAAATATCACAGTAACGATAGAAACTATTCATCCCTGAACACCATGCAGTTCATGTAGGCTGTATGATGCAGCTGCATGATGCCTAAAGTCTTGACCAGCAATATTCTGCTCCTCTCTACAAGAAACTGTCAAAGACAGCTTCAGGACACAAACATGACAGTATGTCATGTTCTGCTGCATGGAATCTCTCAGTCAACACAGAAAAACATCAAGTAAAATAACTTGGTAGTTAAACAGCCATTATTGCCCTACAGTTTTCTCTCAGACGGAGCTTTGCTGTCAGTTTCTGCAGCTTCTCATGTGGCTGACACACACACACACACACACACACACACACACACACACACACACACACACACACACACACACACACACACACACACACACACACACACTTCTTACTTTTATCACTGTTTCCCTATCAATATTATCTGCAACCTTGTTCCAAGTGATTAAACTGTTAAAAACAGTAAATATCCTACAGCTTCTTCTCTTTAATAATCAGTGTTTATCACAGGAACAGACGGCTGCTGCTGACGTATTGGGCCTCACAGTAACGTTAGTAGTCGTGAGTTGTAGAGTTTCTACAGTCTGCTGAGCGTCTACAGCCAGAGAAGGAGGAAGTGGACCGGTGGGCTAACGTTACGCTAAAAGCTAATCAGCCTTCACCTCAACGTGCTTCCCTGCAATAAAACTGGACTGAATTGAGTTTATTAGGTTTTACTCTCTCACTCACACACGGACTATTTCCATACTGGTATTAGCGAGTGATTAACAGGCTGCTGCTTATGTTTATGACGTTAACAGGCTCACAGTAATGTTACTAGTGGTTGTGAGTTGTAGAGGACTGGGATGTTTATTACAGTTTCGGGACAGTCTGCTGCCTTAGCTTACCTTCGGAACCAAGGCCCCAGGAACAGTACCGGGCTATGAGTCCAGTTCTACGTGGTGGCTGAACTTCTCCTCCTCTCCGCTGTGTGTGTGAGCACTGTGCATGCACAGTTTTCACTGCTGATTGGCTGTTACCCGCTCTGCGTGTAACCAATCAGATGGTGCTGTGGGTGGGACAATGCTGGAGACAGAGTAGGGGCAGCAGACAGAGAGGCTCGGCTGCACCACAGCCAGAATAACCCAGTTTTAAATTGATCACTTATCAGCCATCGGAGTAAAAAAAGGCCGATGCCGATATGCGTCAAAATGCCGGATATCGGCGGCGATAATCGGCCCGACCGATAATCGGTCGATCCCTAGTTAGGGTTCCTGATGGACAACCTGCAGTATTGTCATGTATGTGTGCCATTTCCTGTTTGTCCTCCAGGTGGCGATGGAGCCCGGGCCCCCACACCCCTTCCCCACGGTGGACGTGCCCGACCACGCCCACTACACCATCGGCTCTGTCATCCTCGCCATTGGGATTACCGGCATGGTTGGCAACTTCCTGGTCATTTACGCCTTCTGCAGGTAGGAAGACCATCCTGAAAGCAAAGAAGAAACATGTTATTGATCTGAACATGTCACATGTTACAAAGACACTAAACAGGAACAATATAGGCGACTTCTTTGTCCCCGTGGAGAAAGTCCCCAGACTCCCTTAACAAATGTGTCAGTTTAGTGAGTTGTTGAGTTGGAGACACTTTATAAACTCTGTGAAACTCTGTCTCTGACTCATTCTGCATTATTTGGACCTTCTTGTTCATTCAGCAAATGTTCTACATTAACTTCTCTCTGTCTTTGAGTAGAAACATGGAGTCTGTTTGTCTCAGTGATGGACGGTTTGTTTCATATAGAGCAGGAAGTGACATCACATCACTGAGGTCGCTCTGATGCAGGTCCATGTAGCCTCAGTTGATGTCAGACTACAGTTGAGAGTGTTGGTGTGTTTTCTGCTGCTGGTTCCAGTTGAACACTGAACAGCTGCATGTCGACTACAGTGCAGTTTAATCCTCACAGGATGAGATGAAGGCAGATTCTTCTCACGCACACAATGTGAAGTCACAATTACCAGATTAAAAACTGTAGAAGATTCTGAGAAGGGCGTTAATATTCTCTCTCTCTAATCCTATGAAATGATTTTAAATGTCATTAAACAATTAGTTTCCTCCCCCCTGGTGATGAAGTTAAGATCACAAAATCCACAAAGTAGAGACTATCGGTTCAGTCTGAACACCTGTGGACTCAAACACAGGTGTGACGGCTCCAAGCTCTTATAGCTGCTCAGACCGAGGTTTAATCTCCTGCTGGGGTGTGTGTGTGTGTGTGTGTGTGTGTGTGTGTGTGTGTGTGTGTGTAACCCTTCCACACAAAACAAAACAGTCTTTTTTCCCCTGTCTTGCCATTGTTCAAAGATGTGCGTCCAAATGGATGCACTGGAAACAGCTCAACACACTGTAGTTCATATTCCAGGCATATTTGCGCCCTGAGCCCTGAGCCCTGCACCATCTGCCTTCAGAAATAACAACTTGCTGTTTCTTCAACAGTACTTTCCTTATTTTGTTACTGTGCAGGTAGTTGTATGCCTCTGTGCTTTTGTAATTGCATAACTCTCCGCCGTCAACACCTTCAGAAAATACAAGATGATTAACTATGTCGATGTAGCTAACGTCGGGCCATTGCTTCGTGTCATCTGCCCACTCCGTGAGAACTGATGGGTGAGGCACTGTTAGAACTGTCCTCACAACTTTTTAAGACATCTGTACTGTGTAACCACCTCCGATTTTGTCCATTTTAGAGCAAGTATGACAGCTACACTAGTGTAAACACAGACTTCAACCAGTTCAACCCAAAGAGCATAACCGACTACTGCTATGAACCGTGGGTAAACTCACAAAGTCAGGGATAAGGTGGATGGATGGCACTTGAAGAGATGGAGCATGCGCATAAAGCTTGCACACTGTATACAAACACACAGTAGAAGGAGAAGCCAAACAAAACAAGAAGAAAATGAAAATGACTTTCCATGTGGATGGTCCCTCAGATAAATATATCGGTGATTGTGAGTCGGCTGCTGAACAACTGTGGAACAAATGCTACAAAGGGATGTACTCAGATGTCAACTCTGTGTGTGTGTGTGTGTGTGTGTGTGTGTGTGTGTGTGTGTGTGTGTCTCAGGAGTCGCAGCCTGCGGACGCCGGCCAACATGTTCATCATTAACCTGGCGATCACCGACCTGCTGATGTGCGTCACACAGACGCCCATCTTCTTCACCACCAGCATGCACAAGAGGTGGATCTTTGGAGAGAAAGGTACGCTGTGACATCACCAACTAACACACACACACACAAACTAACACGCTGGCTTCAGATCAGTTCACTCTGACAAACAGGAAGCAGTAGTTTGTGAGTTATTTTACCATCTGTCACATATATAATGTAACTCAACACATCTCACATGATCTGGTCCTGAACCAACCAGGCTGTGGTGACATCATCATGACAGTGATCAGACTTTATTACTCAGCAGAGTAACTAGCAACTAAAGCTGGAAATAAAGGTAGTCGGGTACAAAGTAGAAAGTAGCTTGAGATGGAGATAAAGTACAACATGTGTGAAATCAAGTCATAAGACAAAAAAAATAAAAAATGAGAAAAGTAGAAACACCAGAACACTGAAGCATTTTAATGTCCTGATTTTTCCTCTGTTCTGGCATTTTGACGCGGAAGTAAAAAAAAGTCCAAAGTTTACAGGATGAGACAGATCGTCTCTGTGATGCCTTGTAAATCTCTGCAGCTGGTCTGAATGGAAACAAGCTGCAGCTGATGTCAGCCTGCAGGACGAAACTCACATCTGGACCAGGTGTGAACGTGAAGCAGAGACCTCACAGTGTCCATGTGACAGCACTGATGAAGCCCAGAGCAGAGAGGAAGACTTCATGTAGTTCTTCATACGAGTCAGCTGTTCGTCCAGCAGCTGTCTCCTCCGGGACGTCTCCTCCATCCCTTCAGGGACGTCTCCTCCATCTCCTCAGGGACGTCTCCTCCATCCCTTCAGGGACGTCTCCTCCATCCCTTCAGGGACGTCTCCTCCATCTCCTCAGGGACGTCTCCTCCGTCTCTTCAGGGACGTCTCCTCCATCTCCTCAGGGACGTCTTCTCCATCTCCTCCAGGACGTCTTCTCCGGGATGTCTCCTCCAGGACGTCTCCTCCGTCCCTTCAGGGACGTCTCCTCCATCTCCTGCAGGACGTCTCCTCCGTCTCTTCAGGGACGTCTCCTCCATCTCCTGCAGGTCGTCTCCTCCGTCTCTTCAGGGACGTCTCCTCCATCTCCTGCAGGACGTCTCCTCCGTCTCTTCAGGGATGTCTCCTCCATCTCCTGCAGGACGTCTCCTCCGTCTCTTCAGGGACGTCTCCTCCATCTCCTCAGGGACGTCTTCTCCATCTCCTCCAGGACGTCTTCTCCGGGATGTCTCCTCCAGGACGTCTCCTCCGTCCCTTCAGGGACGTCTCCTCCATCTCCTGCAGGACGTCTCCTCCGTCTCTTCAGGGACGTCTCCTCCATCTCCTGCAGGACGTCTCCTCCGTCTCCTCCGGGACGTTTCCTCAGGGACGTCTCCTCCGGGACGTTTCCTCAGGGACGTCTCCTCCACTTGTCAGATCAGTGCAGAGTTTTGATTGGTTCATGAAGCCTCATGAAAACAAACCACTTTTGATGGTCCGACTCAGAAACTGGATTTAGGCAGGAAACCCTGGTGAATGCTGTGATGTCATTTCCTGTCAGTAACTCTTGTCTTCTTCTCCGTCTTCAGGTTGCGAGGTGTACGCGTTCTGTGGCGCTCTCTTTGGGATCTGCTCCATGATCACGCTGACGGTGATCGCCATTGACCGTTACTTTGTCATCACGCGACCGCTAACTTCCATTGGTGTGTTGTCGCGGAAACGGGCTCTCCTCATCCTCATGGCAGCCTGGACCTACTCTCTGGGCTGGAGCCTGCCGCCCTTCTTTGGCTGGAGTGAGGACACACACACACACACACACACCTACACACACACACATACACACACACACACACACACACAGACACACACACACACAGACACACACATACACACACACACACACACACACACACACACACACACAGAGACACACACCTGCAGACACACACAGACACACAGACACACAGAGACACACACACACATGCAGACACACACACACACACACACAGAGACACACACCTGCAGACACACACAGACACACAGACACACAGAGACACACACACACACATGCAGACACACACACACACACACACACACACACACACAAACGCACGCACACATGCAGACACACACAGACACACACACACACACAAATGCACACACACATGCAGACACACACAGACACACACACACACACACACAGACACACACACACGATGAGTCTGTGACGTCTGGATCAGAACGTTGTTCACTCAGGATCGTTCCTCTTGAGGCCCAAAGACGACTTTGTTCAAATGAAAATGTTCTTCCTCAGTCCTTTTATTATTTTACACATTTCTTTTTGTTGAAATTTAAATGAAATGCAATAATTAAATTTCTATAGTTATATATTTAATGTTCACACACTGATTAGAGCTACTGCAAAAAACAAGTGAAACAAAGATTCAGACTTTTATTCACAGAACTTTGACATTAAAGTTAATTAAGAAATGTAAAAGAGAAGTAAATTTCTGTTGAATATTGACCCTCATCCTCTCCTGTACAGACTTGTATGGACATTCGATGACTAAAAGAAAATAGAAATGTACCTGACGGCACCAGCAGACAGATGACCTCTCAGTTTTCGACTTCAATTCAATTCACTTTGCTTTTTTGGCATGAATGTCAGGTGAACAATATTGCCAAAGCTTCAAGGATTATACAATGAAAATACAATTCATTCAATAAAATAACAAAGATAGATAAATAAAAAGAAAACATGGCAGAATGGCAAAATGGCATAGAAGTAATTAATGTTTGTTTAGGATCAATAAAGACAGAAACAATTAACAACAATATTTTAAAATAACATCTCTCTGTGTCTCTCGCCCTCAGGTGCCTACGTCCCGGAGGGTCTGCTGACTTCCTGTACGTGGGACTACATGACGTTCACGCCATCGGTGCGAGCGTACACCATGCTGCTCTTCATCTTCGTCTTCTTCCTGCCGCTCTTCATCATCATCTACTGCTACGTCTTCATCTTCCGCGCCATCCGGACCACCAACCAGTCAGTCTGTGTGTGTGTGTGTGTGTGTGTGTGTCTGTGAGTGTGTGTGTGTGTGTATCTGTGTGAGTGTGTGTGTGTGTGACCCTGACGACCCTCCGATGGATCATATAATCCAACTCAAGCCTAATTCAGATTAAGAACACAGAATTTGTTTCTGGATCATAAGATCATAAATGTTGGACTCTGGAACAAACAGAACTCAGTCAGTCAGCAGAACTACAGCAGAACTACTTGATGGTTCCAGTGGTTCCTCCATCAGGATCAGACGTGATGAGATGATTGGTTCCCTGCAGACGATCAGGGCGACATTAAAAACACTTGATGACAAAATGTTCAAAATATCAGTGTTTCTGCTGCTCAAACGTTACATCAGTGTCAGATGTCAGGCTGTTCAATCCTCTGGTTCTGCTCACAGAGAGTCGGGTCCTCGGGCCTCCCCTCCTCAGGTGAGTCAGTCAGCGTGCTGCAGGTCCACTCAGCAGGTCTCTGTGTGTTTCAGAGCTGTGGGGAAGATCAACGGCAGCATCCACAGTCATGGCAGCACTCGTGACTCGGTGAAGAATTTCCACCGGCTGCAGAACGAGTGGAAGATGGCGAAGATTGCTCTGATTGTCATCCTCCTCTATGTCATCTCCTGGTCACCGTACTCCAGCGTCGCTCTCACTGCCTTTGCCGGGTAAAACAGACACACACACCTGCAGAGAATGCAAGAAAGAAATCAGCATCAGCTGCAGTTCCTCCAGTGGCCACTAGATGCTGCTGCTTTAAAACTCATCAGGAAATATAACTTCAAGTAGATCATTAAATCTTCTTTAATCTTCTTCTGATGTAAGTCTCAGTGCAAACATCTCTGTGAGACCACTTTTCCTCAGAGACAGTCAGACCAGAGAGTCTCCACCAAACCCCAGTCAGATTTTTGTGGATGTTGTGGAGCTCTGAGGTGAACGATGGTGTTCCTCAGAGCGGTAGTTCTGGTTCCTAATGGATCCAGGAGAGCTATCGTTTACATTTGTGACCTCCATGTTTCAGAGCATGCGTTCTCCTTCTTCTTCATCTGTGACTGTGAGTCTCACTGTGTGTTACTGACAAACAGATGGAAACCTGCTCTGCAAAGCAAAAGTCCAAAACTCCATCAACATATTCTCTATATCTGTTTCACTGAAGGAGACAAAATATCTCGTCACAAACCAGGAAGACTGGGAGCTGCTCCGATCTTTAATGTGTTTATGTATATAACAAGTTTACTACGCGAGAATCTAAAGCGGTCAGTGACAAAGACGTTTGTCTTGGTGTCTGAGTGTTGTTGGACTTCTGCTCTCAGTCTGTGAATGTTGTCTGAGCGCTGAAGGAACCAGACGCTAACCTTCCTCACTGTGCTGATTGTTTCCTGCTGCAGGTACGCCGACATGTTGACACCCTACATGAACTCTGTGCCCGCCGTCATCGCCAAAGCCTCGGCCATCCACAACCCCATCATCTATGCCATCACACACCCCAAATACAGGTAACACACACAGGATCACACACTTCACCAACACTTGGAGAATAACTGATCACCTCATCTCTTGGTGCTTCAGTATCGGACTTGGACACCTGATCAATATTCCTCAAAAGGTTGTATGGATCATTAATTTGACCTGAGCTTGTTTTTATGGTGCTGACGTGACAGCAGCTCAGTGAACCGACCCTGTTTCATTGATCCAGTCACAGAGAGCAGCGGCGCCGCTGTGAGCTCTGACAAGTCAGCTGAACGGACCGCCGATCCATTTACCTGGATGTTCACTGGGCTGGAGAGAACACACACACACACACGTGCACGCGCACGCACACACACACACACACACACACACACACACACTGAAGAGTTGAACTTCTTCTTCTTCTTCCCCCTAAATGCCAAGCTGGCGTCAGGATGTGTTAGCTTAGCTTAGCATGAAGCCTGACTGTTCTAAATCTGTGCGGTGAGTTTGTAGTTTTCTGATGCAGCGCCTACTATTAAAGCTTAAGAACTGATTTCAACATAATTAAACACACGTCACTAGTTTGGACTCCAGCTGGAATGAAGCATTAATCAGAATTGAACTTTCTCAGGGCCGAACAGAGAGTAAAGCTGTTGGCTCCCATGGAAGCCTGAAGGGGACATTTAACTGTGATTTAAAGGGATATTCCGGTGTAAGTTTAATCCATGGTCTAACACACCGTGACACAGAGTAAGACCCCTCCTCAAGAGATCAAGTTAGCAGACCGCTAGCTTACGTAGTTTTAGCAGCCTCAGAAATGATAACAATACTATAACAATACACTTTAGTATACGCCTCCAACAAGAAACCACCATCAGAAAGACACAAATAATGTTTAGAACAGACATGAGTCTGATCTGGCTCAGGATCAGTCTGATCTTGCTCAGGATCAGTCCTATGGTTTGAGCAGTTTGAGTAGGGAAGCTAAAACAAAAATAAAACAAAAGTCTTTCACAAACTCCATTTCCCATGAGCCCCGGACCTTAACAGTGACTCTGTGTCTGTATGCAGATTAGCGTTAGCCAAGTACATCCCGTGTCTCGGCATGTTGCTGTGTGTCCGGCAGCGCGACCTGCGCTCGAGCAGCAGCAGCTTCGTGTCGACGCGTCGCTCCACCGTGACGAGCCAGACTTCCGACATCAGCAGCCAGTTCAGACGGCACAGCAACGGCAAGTCCCGCCTCTCCTCGGCCTCCGACAGCGAATCGGTGAGCTCCAATTCTTCTCATCACATTTAGAGACGTGAAACAGGAAGCTGAGGCAGGTGTGTGTGTTCAGTATGCTTCAAAGTGTGTGTGTGTTCGTCCGCAGGGTCTGACAGACACCGAGGCCGATCTGTCCAGTCTGGGCTCCAGGCCGGCCAGCCGCCAGGTGTCCTGTGACATCAGCAGAGACACCGCCGAGCTGCCCGACTTCAAACCGTCCTCCAGCTTCAAGTCCAAGATGAAGAGCCACGACTCTGGAATCTTCGAGAAGGTGAAGCTGACACCTGATGATCAGGTCCTTGTTGATGATTCAGAGTGTGAAGATGTTGTTGTAAGAAGAATGAACAGAGCCGAGTTCTGTTTGTTCCTGCACTGATGGAGCATTAATGTTTTCTTGATAATTGTATAACTTCCAGTAATTCTTCCAGACTGTGTGTGTGTGTGTTAACCATGAGTGTGGTTTGGTGTGGAGGTTTCCTGTGTTCAGTGTTTTGAATGGACTTGGCACCCTGTGCTGTGTGTGGGTGCTTATTTGGACATCAGTATTTCCAGCTCACCCAGTCAGGCCAGATTTCTCAATAATTCCTTCATCTGTTTTTCTTCCAGACGTCCTTTGACACAGACGCCTCCATGGCCGGAGTCAGTGAACGCAGCAACGTCCCCAGCGTGAGTCCAGAGTGACGTCTCTGAAGGATTTGTGATATCTCTCTGGGTCCTGTGAAGGAAACACGATCAGTAGTTTCTCCTTCATGTACACGAGATAAAACACAGAGCGAGTCTCACACTCAGCATTCAAGAGTAATAGACTCAAAAAAGTACTTTATGTATTTCAATCACACATAAAATTCCACTTGAACACATAATGTATATTTCAGGTATAAAACATGAAAGCATAATATTTGAAAAACTGCAGTAACTTGATTTAAGCAGATAAAGTTGTTTAATTCAGTCCCGTCGATGTGACGCGTCATGTGACAGGATAGAAACACTTTGCATGAAATGACACTTTCCACAGAATGAGATGAATCAGACTGAAGGACATGAAGTTAAAGTGTCACAGCGCACAGGTGAGCTCAGGCTGCAGGTGTGTGAGCGAGCAGCTTCATCCTATTTACACTTGGTGTCTCCCCACAGGACTCTGTTTCCATGACAACAGCTGACAGATGGACTGAAAGCTAAACAATCCCATAATATTTATGTTATTTACAGTCAGTGACACTGAGTCAGAGGACGACCCTGAGAGACCATTCAGATCTTCAAGTTTTAATTAAAGAATTGGATTTAATTGACATCCTGCAGCCAATCAGAACCAAGTATTGACCCAGACCCAGGTATCATACCTGATAAAAACAGGCTCAGTGCGCCACCTACAGGATGAAGTGACCACAGCAACCCTGTGAAGTCCAGCCCAGATTAAATACACTCAAGATCAAAATTTTAAGAGCAGTTGAAAATTGCAAGAATTCACATTTTGCACTGTTGGATCTTAAAAAGATTCTAAGTAGAGTTTCAAAATGCAAAAAGAATAAATGGGAGTGACACAAAAAAAATTGGAGTAAGCAATTTATTGAAAACAACATTTAAACTGAAATAGGCTGTTCATCAGCTGATCAAAATTTTAAGACCACAGCTAAAAAAAAAACCCTAAACCCCCCTAAAATTGAAACAAAAGTTTCAAAAAAGGACTCAGTGATGAGTAGCTCCACCGTTCTTGTTGATCACTTCAAAAATTCGTTTCGGAGTGCTTGATGCGAGTGTTTCCAGGATAGTGGCTAGTGGGAACGTTGCTCCAAGTGGTGAAGATGGCTTCACGGACGGCATCCACTGTCTGGAACTGATGTCCATTTTTGTAAACTTCCCTTGCCATCCATCCCCAAATCTTCTTAATTGGATTTAGATCAGGGGAACACACAGGATGGTCCAAAAGAGTGACTTTATTCCTCTGGAAGACGTCCTTTGTCAGGTGGGCATTGTGAACTGCAGAGTTGTCCTGTTGAAAGACCCAGTCATTACCACACAGACGAGGGTCCTCAGTAATGAGGGATGCCCTCTGCAACATCTCCACATAGTCAGCCGCCGTTTGAAGTCCCTGGACAACCTGAAGCTCCATTGTTCCATTGAAGGAAAAAGCTCCCCAGATCATGATGGCGCCCCCTCCACTGTGCCACGTAGAAAACATCTCAAATGGGATCTCCTTGTCATGCCAGTAACGTTGGAAGCCATCAGGACCATCAAGGTTACATTTTTTCTCATCAGAGAATAAAACTTTCTTCCACTTTTCAGTGTCCCATGTTTGGTGCTCTCTTGCAAAGTCCAAACGGGCAATTTTGTGGCGTTGAAGAAGACAAGGCCTTTGAAGATGTTTTTTGCTCTTAAAGCCCTTCTCTCGCAGATGCCGTCTGATGGTTATTGGGCTGCAGTCGGCACCAGTAACACCTTTAATTTGGGATGAGGATTGTCCCGTGTCTTGAAGGACAGCCAATAGGATCCTGCGGCTCAGTGCCGGGGAAATTTTTTTGGGTCTGCCACTTGACTTTTTTGTTCCATAACCCTCAGGATCTTTCAAGAAATTCAAAATGTCTTACTGCGTCCAACCTTAGCAGCGATGGCGCGTTGCAAGAGGCCTTGCTTATGCAGCTCAACAATCTGACCACGTTCAACGAGAGAAAGTTTTTTGGCTTTTCCCATCAGGAGGTCATGACAGTGTGAATGCCTGACAGAAAATGACATTGAATCCACACTTTTGCGCAGATTTTGGCTTTCAAATGCTGTGGTCTTAAACTTTTGATCAGCTGATGAACAGCCTATTTCAGTTAAATTGTTGTTTTCAATAAATTGCTTACTCAAATTTTTTTTGTGTGTCACTCCCATTTCTTCTTTTTGCATTTTCAAACTCTACTTAGGACCTTTTTAAGATCCAACAGTGCAAAATGTAAATTCTTGCAATTTTTCAACTGGTCCTAAAATTTTGATCAGGAGTGTACATACAAATGTGTTTTTCACTCTTCATCATCATCATCATCATCATCATTGGCGTGTCTGAACTGAACACCTCGTGTCAAAGCTAGTTTAGCATTGCTAGCTAACGTAGCTTCACTGTCGGACACAAAGTGGAACATGGTGACCTGTTGTGGGTCAGCAGGTCCACATCTGCTGGTCCCGAACTTTAATCACAGCTGACGGATCAGATTGGAAACAACAAAGTCTTTAATGAGAGTTCATAAATCTCTTAAGGTTAAAAGCTAATTAATATTATAAAATAGTAATAATTGTGATGAAACGATGAGGTCACAGCTGTTTTCTGTCCGACAGGATGATCACGTGATGAGAGGAGCGCTGGGTCGAATCCCAAGCATTGTCATCACCTCTGAGTCCAGCCCCTTCCTTCCCATCGGACGAAAAGGTTCTTCTCGCTCCAAGATGTCGAACAACAACACGAGGGCCGGGTCCGGATAGAGCCCCACCCCCCGGGCTGTCACCTGCAGTTCACATCCGATCACAGACGGGTTCACCTGATGCTCAGACACAAACAGCCTTCAGAGGAAGTGACATTTACATTTACAGCTCCGATGGACAGAAACTTGTTGATGTGACGAGGTCGCAGTGAGCGCGGTGTCTGAGTGGATCTCTGTGTAGAAGTAGTTCAAACCATACAAAGTGTTGGTACCAATGAGAACCCGTCCTGAGTGATCCCTGTGTCAGACCAGACGACTCTGACACTCTCTGTTTGTTTGTATCCTGCTCCTGGTCTCTTGTCCCTGATTCAGACAGAGGCAAACACACATAATGATTGTTTTATTGTTGTATGTAGTCTTCAGGTGAGACAGGTGACACTCCCATTTTTGCAGCATGTTATACGATTTTTCTACAACCTGTAGTTTCCCGGTCTTGTCGTCTGTAGCTGTTGATTCATTGATCTGTGTTTTTCCTGCTCAGCCGTCTGCTGAGTCATGTGACAGAAGGTTCCTGTTCACTCTGAGACACCAGAGTTCAAAACACAACTTTTAAATTAACTCAACCATTCTAAACCTTCAAATACGAGAGCACGAGTGTGAGGAAGAGATTACAGAGTTTATCTGATAGTCAATATAGCAGCGTTCAGTCACAGTGGACGTCAGCGGTTGTCCTCTCTGTTGGATCTGGAGAAGGTTACTTCTAGATTGAGTTCATCTACGATGTGAAAGCATAAGATGTTCCAAGATATCAGTTTCTCTGAACTAACTCCTTTCAAAAGTGTTGTTGGGTTTGTGATTTTATTCCTGTTCCCGTTTCTTTCTTTATGTTTCTTGATTGCATATTTAAAGTGTATGTTTTTCTGGAGGGCAGTGTTGTGGATGTGATGTGATGTTTCGGTGTAAGTATGGGGGCTGAAAAGGGACATAACTGTTGATTGTAACACAGCTGGGATTTTACCCAGAAGTCTGTTTGAATGTTTCTGACTCCTGACAGGAAAGTTTCATCATTTCAATAAACAAAAAGCAAAAAGAGAAAAGTCGGCTCTGCTCAACTGTCAACAAACCTGACCAGCTATTTGAACTGCTAGCTGAATGATTAGCTGTTGTTGAAGCCAAACTATTAACATTAGCTAAACTGCTTTAGCTTAGCTGTTAAATTTAACATTAAGCCAAATAAGCTAAGCTACATCATTAGCTAACCTTATCAGAAACAGCGGATTTAGCCGCTAAACTGATCATTAGCTCATTAGAACAAAAATGTTTAACTGCCAAATCAAATTGTGGCTAAACTGAGTTGCTAGCTAGTGTCAGTGGCTAATGAAACAAACCCTGCGCTATTAGCTGAGTGATGTTCGTCTGAAAACCTTCAGCAACATGTTTCAGGACCAAAACGAGGCTGTTAGCTAAATTCAAACAACAGCTGCTGAATGAGCCCTAAAATCCTGATGAACTTTTATTCACTTGCAGCTTTTGAAGCGTGACTTTCTGTGTGTAGCGTCCAGAAACAAAGCTTAAAGTGTATAAAGTCTCCTGATGTCATAAGTAATAATAATAAATACTTTAATGTTGACGATGCAGGACTGAAGTCGTGGTAATTAGTTATTAATGTCAGCTGGATGTTTTATTAGTTGTGTTTTGAAGTTTCTGTTTCTGTGATGTTTGAAGAGAGGACGACAGTTTATTGTTTCTCATGTTTACTTCAATGTTACTCTTATTTATTTTTATAAATAAATTTGATCTGTTATTCACTGTTTTCATTGTGGAGCAGTTGTGTTTGTGTCTTCATCACACACACACACAGCAGCTGATGAAGGTGATGAAGAGGATTGACAAGGAGCTGCTGACAAAATCACATAACTGGGCTTTAAAATAATGAGCTGATGGATTATTGATTTTATTGGCTTGATTAAGAAGCATTGATTGATCGATTAACCTCATCATTGTTATTATCGCATTTAAAGGAGCAGTCTGTAGTTGTATTGAAAGATGAGATGTTAATGAGCACAGAAAGATGTTCATTGGCTGAAACAAATGTAATGAACAAACGGACGTGAAGGAGTTTTACTGTTTTATGTGGCGGACCCTGCCACCTGTCTCACAGTGTAGTGGGACCTTACTGTATTACCTCATTAATATGTAAACATCAAACTGTCAGTATGACCTACACAGACTACTCCTTTAAATCGTAATTACAGGCTTGACAGTGAAGCTCGTCAGTCTGTCGGTCGCTTCCGGTTTCACTCCTGCCTCTTTAAATAAAGCCCCGCTAATGAAAATCCACCGTGAACACCTCCTGCTCCTCCTCCTGCTCCTCCTCCTGCACCCCCCACCACCCCCCACCCCGCTCTCTGCCCGGCCGGCCACCGGAGCCGGTTCCCCGGAACACCGTAGGCTGTCCCGGTCGGTGTGTGCACGGAGCTGCAGAGAAGCAGCAGGTGTCCGCCACCTGTCTGTGTGCGCGCGCCTCTGCTGTCTAATCCCTCCTTCATCTTCATCTTCATCAGCAGCAACAGGTTGCTCCGCCCGTCCGGGTCCCAGCTCGGTGCGCCGTGTCCCAGCAGCGAGTCTCCTCGCCAGCCGGTCTCCGTGGTTCGGAGGCCTCGGACGGACTCCTCCGGTGTTGGTAATTTCAGGCTGTGCGCTCGGTTCGGTGCACGGAGCGGCCCTGCTGGAGGGAGCAGTGTGGAGGAAGCAGCGGCAGGTGGGCGGTGACTGTCTGTACATCATTTGAGAGACAAGGTGAGCAGAGTCAGGTATCAGAGCTGTGGTGACGTCATGAACAGGAAGTGAACTCAGATCACGTGTTTAGAATATCTGACTGTAACTTCTCCAATATTTATTGATTATTTGCTCCAGTTGTTCTGTTCATTCTATCATCATTCAGATTCTATTCCTCCTCCTCCTGTGTGTGTGTGTGTGTGTGTGTGTGTGTGTGTGTGTGTGTGTGTGTTTGGATTTGAACCCACGACCTCTCTGTAATATCCAATCTGCTGCTGACCTTTCAGTATCGGAGCTCTTCATTTGTGACCTTTCTGTTTATCAGAAGATAATGACATGGTGGAGGCGGCGCCCCTGATCGGGTGCGAGGGAAACCCTGGGCGTAGCGGTTGCATGGAGGAGGTGGGGATGTGGGGGAGGTGGGGGGAGTCTAGAAGCGTCTGCTGGGTCTATATTAGCTCTGGTGAATCACGGCGAGCCTGGCATACCGGGTGTTCCCTTTCACACCATATAAGTCCACCCCCCTCCTTTTTCCCTCCACCCACCTATCCTGCCTCACCCTGCCTCACCCTGCCTCACCCCCCAACCCCCCACAATGCACCAGTGCTATCTCCGGCTATTCTTAGGCTGTCACATCAGCTCCTGCGAGCAGACGAGACTTCTTCTTTCTCCTCTCTAAACTTCTTTTAGGTTTGTTTCTCGACTCGTTCTTCACTTTCCTGTCAGGTTAGTTTCTTCTTCACCTGTTTCAATTTTTGTCTCTGTGTCCTTTCAGAGGCTTCTCGCAGCCGGCCCTCCTTCCATCCCTCCAGCAGCTGTGTGCTTTAACTTTGGTTTAATTGCCGCCGTCCATTTGGGAAGATCTTGAAGTAGAAGAATGAGCGCCTACACCGTGTCGCTGCCCGGCCCCGGCCCCTGGGGCTTCAGGCTGCAGGGCGGGAAGGACTTCAACATGCCGCTGACCATCTCCAGGGTGAGACAGCTTCAACACTCATGATGTGACTGTGGACGTCAAACTGTTCATTTCATTCACTGTCTCTCAGACTCACATCACATCTCTGACCTCCTGAAGTGTTTTCATACGTTCAGTCAAGTTGTTTCCGTCTCTGGGTCTTTAAGTCTTGGGTCTTTAAGCCTTTAAGCCTGGCCCGGGCCGGGCTGGGCCGGGCCCCTGACTGTTTCTTCCATCCACTGGCACATAAACTGCACCCAGGACGTTAAAAATGATGCAAGTTAATTAAAGTCAGCCTCTGACAGGCTGGACCAGATGGTTTTGATGGTTCTGATGGTTCTGATGGTTTTGATGGTTCTGATGGTTTTGATGGTTCTGATGAGTCTGATAGTTCTGATGGTTCTGATTTGTTCATTTGTTCTAAGAAAATAAAGATTTCATGGACTGAACTGATTGTTTCATTGATCGCAGTCTCATAGATTTGTGTATGATTGATTGATTGATTGACTCATTGATTGAACATGGAGATCAAAGCTGTTGACGACCTTTAACTTACAGAGAAAACATGCAAACTATGGAAAACTGTGGTTTAGTTCTTTAAAGCTGCTCTGGAACATGAAGCCGGTTTATTTTCTGATCAACGACTCTTTCTTTCCTGTACTGATCCGATGGTTCTGATTGTGAATTGCTGTGTGGATGATTCAGAGACATGTGGAGCCTGTCAGGAGGAGGTCTGTGGCCCCAGCAGCCCTCACGGCCCCGCGGGGAAGTGACGGCTGCCAGGACTTGTCAGAGAGGTCGAAAGTAGAGCCGGAGGCCTAAAACTGGATCTGGTGTTGGTTTCACAGCCTCCAGGCTGAGAAAGGTGTGAGACAGAAACTCTGGCTGCTGAAAGGAACCAGGAATTTATTTCTGTTGGACTTCTCAGTAGAACTGTTCTGGAGGTTTTCTGACGCGTTGACTGAGAAGAAGTTTGTTGATGAAGTTTGAATAAAGAGGAGGTTGATGTGGCGCTGCAGAATGACAGGATGTGATGCAGGAGCTTTGTTTTCAGATGTATTAATCACAGTGACATTTTCACTGAGGACGCTGGGAAAATGTCCTCTCTGCTGGTTATAAGCATCTTCAGTTTTAAATGTGTGGGATCAATAGATCCGGATGTTCAGGAGTTGCATCTTTGTGAAGTGAAGTTTGTATGAAAACAGAGTTGCTGCAGGTGTCAGGACGATGTCTCAGCCTCTCTGTCCCAACACGTGGACGTGGGGAGACGTGTTGCTGACGCTGCACTGAGCTCCATCTTCTACCATCTTCATCCTGTCTTCATTTCTGTTATTTGAACTTTGGGACTAAAAAGAAGTGATATTCTGAGATGCAACTTGTGTGACAGAGCCGATCTGTGCCACTCATCAGTCACTGCTGTCCACATCAGCTGTGCAGAGACACATGTAGACACTGAAGCTCATTTATTGAGAGAATATGATTTATTCCTTCAGTCTTTTCTTCATTTGCTCCCATGATGGTTCAGTTTTCAGGATGTACCCACATTGTGTCCTGGATTCTGGCTTAGTTGGTCCATTGAGGGTCGAGGTCGTCCTGCGTCGTCCTCTGACCGGGTCACACTTCACATCACGTTCATTCACATTTTGACTTTGTTTGTCTTGGACTGTTCTGACCCGGTGGGTCCATGTGTATGATGAATCAGAGAAGTTCTGCTGCTTGGATCACTATGGTAACACAAAGCTTGTACTGACTGATGTTTGCTTTGTCACGACCTTTCTATTTATAGTGTGTCTGTGACCTCTGACCTCCAGAGACTTCCTGCAGCTTCACCTGCTTCTCGTCTCTTTGTCATCAGTGATCAATCTCACCGATCCTGTTCCTCAGTGACGGAGGACAGACAATCAATTTGATTCGATTCAACTTTATTTTCATTGTGCAAAGTATAAGTACAGAGACAACGAAACACAGTTAGCATCCAACCAGAAGTGCAAAAAGAAGAAGTGTGTTCAGAATGAATAATGCAGCAGTATATCGACAGATTTACTCTATTTACAGTATATACATAAAGTGTAAGGTACAGTATGTACAGTATATATCAATGACTAGCAGTACTACATATGCACAGTATACAGAGACACAGTATATATAATGTACGTACAGTATATAATGAGCAGAAATATGTTTGAAGGTTTGAGGAGCGTCGATTTTCATTCCTGGTGCAGAACTCCACTGAGAATCTTCATGTTTTAAGTTTTCTTCAGTATGAGAGTGATCCAGTGACGGCTGTCTGTTCAAGTAAGAGTTCAGCTGCTAACAGCTGCTAACAGGAGCTGCTAACAGGAGCTGCTAACAGGAGCTGCTAACAGGAAGTGCTGACAGCTGATTCAGCTGAGATCAAATGAAGACAATTTAATTCAGTTTAAACAAAACTGGCTTTAAAACAAAGAGCGCTCAGTCATCCTGCCTTTAAGTTTAATAAAGTTTTATTTAAAGCTGTGATGATACAGAGGAAATGTTTGTTAATCACATTTTGTTTCATTCATCCAAATCTGCAAAGTAACGAAAGCTTTAAAATCAATGTAATGGAGTAAGAAATGTAGTGGAGTAGAAGAATAAAGTAGCATTAATGGAAATACTCAAGCAAAGTTACTTTAATTAATATACTTTTACACCCTGCCTACTACTGTAACTACAGTTAATGTAACTACAGTTAATGTTACTACAGTTAATGTTACTGCAGTAACTAATACAAGAAGGTGCGCACAGTATTGATCAGATCTTTGACGAGGAGAGAATCGATCAGGATGACAGACCTTCTGTCTTCAGCTGTTTGACATTTGGCTGAACGTCACACTGAAACGACACATCCAGCAGCTGCTCACACACACACACACACACACACACACACACACACACACACACACACACAGAGCAGCTGACGAGGAGCTTCCCCTCCGTCTCTCTGTGGTTAATAGTATTCCATGACATCATCACTTGGCCGTGCTGGGAAACAAACAGCTGTTTACAGTAGAAGACGTTCATCATCCAGCATCATGACGGACAGACTCACAGAGTCCGTGGACGACGTGACCAGTGCTGGATCTGACTGACAGGGCTGTAAACGAATATTCTAAATTTGAATATACGGTATATTCGAATATTTAAAAAAAACGGAGATTAGATTGTTAAAATTAATATTCGAATGTGGAAAAAACACATCAGCGGCTGCTTTGCGAGTCGATGCACGGCATGACAGGTCAGGGACAGGTCACAGGAGTCGCACCTGCACAGCATCACTCACTGCTGAAAGTGAGACACGACAAAAACCAAGGCAGATGCAGATGGCAGAGAGAAAAACATGATGGCAGAAAGTTCAGAGCCCAACTCGGCAGCAGAGAGAGTGGTTTGGACTCTAAGCAAACTAAAAAGCCCCGTTTGGAAATACATTGGATTTTGGTCAGTAGACGGCAAAAATGCGGAGCCTGGAGATGAAGTTGTATGCAAGCAGTGTAAGCCACAGATAGCTAACCATTCCACCACCAGCAACATGAGGGCACAGCTCGAAAATGTGCACACCATTATGTCTGGAACTGCAACTGAACAGCCATGTCTCCACTCATTTTTTTCACCACCTGCCACAAGCTCTTTGTCTGCAGCACACCAAGAGGCTGCACGAAGAAACTTGCTTCGTTTGTATGCATGGACATGAGGCTGATCAGTGTCGTTGGAGGCATGGGCTTCAGAGAGATATTCGAACCTGTGTGTTTTTTTTAGAGCGAATATTCAAATGTGATTTTGGAGCATCCACACACAGACATCACACCACTACTGTGATACTGAAGAAAACTTCCAAACAGGATGTTTCTCAGCAGGTTGTGCAGATGTGAGGAGTGTCTGTGCTAAAACTTATTAATGGTCTCCAGAACTGAGATGATATTTACTCGCTTGACGTGCGGTTGAGCTCAAGTTGTTGAGGGATAAAGCTGGTCTGAGATCAGTTAGTGATGTGTTCTGTCATGCAGACTCTGATTACAGCAGATGAGCTGTATGGAGACATCTGATGTTATATATCAAGTCTATTATTAATTATTATTAACAGTGTGTGTCGTGATAATTCTGATGTGATGTCAGGGCAGCCGGCTCAGACTGATGCGCTTTATTAACAGCTGAATGAGATGAACTGTGTTAATCACTTCCTGCCTCTGGCTGCAGATGTGCTGTGTGTCGTCCTGCATCATCCTGCAGCAGAAGAGACGAGTGCTCGATTGTTGCTGACAGTCAATAAAAACGCTTTATTTAAATCATCCATAAATAATTTGTCCTGTTAAAATCCTGTTAGACGAACACACACACAGAAACCCTGAGCTTTGGTGTAAAATCTGGGCTGCAGGTTCTGATAATCTGACAGCAGCTCTCTGGTGGATTTATTGGCACCTCTGATGGTGTTTATGAATGAGCCTGAGAGTGTGTGGCCGAGCGAGCGGCGGCAGACGCTTCCCATCATGCCTCTGGGCTCGACGGTTCATTGTTTGCTCAGGTTCAAGGGAATCATCAGACAGAATGATGATGATGTCAGGAGAGTTTGAGCAGCAGGCATGTATGTTATTAATTAATGCCATCTGTGAGGTGATGAGCAGGAAGTTCTTCTGTTCGCCCTCCCTGGGACACATCCACAATCTCCTCTCTGGGGTTTCTTTTTCTGGATGGAATTCAGTACAAGATGATCCATAAAATGTCAGAAAATAGTAAAAAATTGTGGATCAGTGCATGTCCACACCTCCCAGGTGTTGGAGAGAATATTGTCACGTTACCAGCTGACTCGTGATGAATGAACTGTTTCATCAGCTGATGAGTGCAGCAGAAAGAAGAAACTCTTATTTCTGATTGAGCTACATTTCTGCACCTTTGCTTCTTTGTTTGATGAATTATCAAATACATAATGAAATAATTCACGTTCCTGAGAGTCGTCAGCTGTCCAGGGACGTAAACGTGATTAAATAAACTTTCACGTTCATCTCAGTGTTCTTTGTGCCTCAGGCAGCTTCTTTCCACTCACATGAAGCAGCCTGCACGTATCTGATGTTGGACGTGTTGACTCTTTGCTATTTTCTGTTATGGACTCATTTATTCTGCTGTGATGCACCAACAGCAGTAAACCGGCTGACCTACATCTGACTGTGGCTCTACTGAAGTTTTACAGTCTGAGTGAAAGTCGAGCTCTAAGTAACTGGACTCTGCTGTAACACATGGTGCTGACTCAGCTTCCACTGAGCTCCTGATCCAACCACCTCCTGTTGCTGCTGCACAGGGAAGCACCGCTGAAGCACACTACCAATACACACTACCACTACACACTACCAGCCACTACACACTACCAACCACCACACACTACCACTACACACTACCAACCACTACACACTACCACTACACACTACCAACCACTACACACTACCACTACACACTACCAGCCACTACACACTACCAACCACTACACACTACCACTACACACTACCAACCACTACACACTACCACTACACACTACCAACCACTACACACTACCACTACACACTACCAGCCACTACACACTACCAATACACACTACCAGCCACTACACACTACCAACCACTACACACTACCTACCACTACCACCACTACACACTACCAGCCACTACACACTACCAATACACACTACCAGCCACTACACACTACCAACCACTACACACTACCACTACACACTACCAACCACTACACACTACCACTACACACTACCAACCACTACACACTACCACTACACACTACCAGCCACTACACACTACCAACCACTACACACTACCACTACACACTACCAACCACTACACACTACCAATACACACTACCACTACACACTACCAGCCACTACACACTACCAACCACTACACACTACCACTACACACTACCAGCCACTACACACTACCAACCACTACACACTACCAATACACACTACCACTACACACTACCAGCCACTACACACTACCAATACACACTACCACTACACACTACCAGCCACTACACACTACCAATACTAACCCTGAGTGAAAGTCGAGCTCTAAGTAACTGGACTCTGCTGTAACACATGGTGCTGACTCAGCTTCCACTGAGCTCCTGATCCAACCACCTCCTGTTGCTGCTGCACAGGGAAGCACCGCTGAAGCACACTACCAATACACACTACCACTACACACTACCAGCCACTACACACTACCAACCACCACACACTACCACTACACACTACCAACCACTACACACTACCACTACACACTACCAACCACTACACACTACCAACCACTACACACTACCACTACACACTACCACTACACACTACCAGCCACTACACACTACCAATACACACTACCACTACACACTACCAGCCACTACACACTACCACTACACACTACTACTACACACTACCACTGCACACTACCAGCCACTACACACTACCAACCACTACACACTACCACTACACACTACCACTACACACTACCAGCCACTACACACTACCAACCACTACCAGCCACTACACACTACCACTACACACTACCACTACACACTACCAGCCACTACACACTACCAACCACTACACACTACCACTACACACTACCAGCCACTACACACTACCACTACACACTACCAGCCACTACACACTACCAATACACACTACCACTACACACTACCAACCACTACACACTACCAATACACACTACCAGCCACTACACACTACCAATACACACTACCAACCACTACACATTACCACTACACACTACCAACCACTACACACTACCAGTACACACTACCACTACACACTACCAATACACACTACCAACCACTACACACTACCAATACACACTACCACTACATACTACCAACCACTACACACTACCAATACACACTATCAGCCACTACACACAACCAACCACTACACACTACCAACCGCTACACACTACCAGCCACTACACACAACCAACCACTACACACTACCAGCCACTACACACTACCAATACACACTAACAACCAATACACACTACCAACCACTACACCCTACCAATACACACTACCAGCCACTACACACTACCACTACACACTACCAACCACTACACACTACCAATACACACTACCAGACACTACACACTACCAATACACACTACCAACCACTACACACTACCAATACACACTACCACTACACACTACCAATACACACTACCAGCCACTACACACTACCAATACACACTACCACTACATACTACCAACCACTACACACTACCACTACACACTACCAACCACTACACACTACCAATACACACTACCAGCCACTACACATTACCAATACACACTACCAACCACTACACACTACCAATACACACTACCAGCCACTACACACTACCAATACACACTACCAACCACTACACACTACCACTACACACTACCAATACACACTACCAACCACTACACACTACCAATACACACTACCACTACACACTACCTACCACTACACACTACCAACCACTACACACTACCACTACACACTACCAACCACTACACACTACCAATACACACTACCAGCCACTACACACAACCAACCACTGCACACTACCAACCGCTACACACTACCAGCCACTACACACTACCAACCGCTACACACTACCAGCCACTACACACTACCAACCGCTACACACTACCAACTGCTACACACTACCAACCACTACACACTACCAACCGCTACACACTACCAACTGCTACACACTACCAACCACTACGCACTACCAATCGCTACACACTGACAAATAACCACTACACACAGATGTGAATGAATATCAGTAAAAAACATAAACGACAGTTGTATCATTACAGCAGCCTCTCTCTCTCTCTCTCTCTCTCTCTCTCTCTCTCTCTCTCACACTCACACTCACACACACACACACACACACACACACACACACACACACACACATGCACACACACAGTACAGTGTGGAGGAAGCTGCAGGGTGGCAGAGAGCTGCCGACAGGCAGGAGGCTGTTTTTAGCTTCTGAAGGTCACTCACACACACAAACACACTCACACACTCACACACACACACACACACACACACACACACACAGGTCTTATCAGTCTTCTGTTACAGATTGTCACTGCTGTCAGTGTGTGTGTGTGTGTGTTTGATGAAGTCCAGTCTCACAGTTTTAACAGTAGAGATGAAAACAGGTTGCAGACAGACGTTTGTTGGATTGTGTGGATCGGGTCTGTGTCAGAACTGTAGAATAAATACATTCAATGTTTTGCTGGCGGTTTCCTGGTGGACGCGTCCCGTGTTCCCTGTCAGACACAAACATGTAAAGACACATCCTCCTCTCCATGAAACTGACCCTGTTGTTCAACATGTCCACATTGAGCAGTATACAGGACTGATGCCATGCAGACATACATTTCAGACACACACACACACACACACAGAGGACATTTCAGACTCTGCAAGATCAGTTTCACATGTTGTTAACTTCAGTGCTTCAGCTCAGCAGAGGCCGAGAGACGGACCTGTACACATCAGCTTATTCATGACATTTGTTGGTCATCTGTCGTCATCTGTCTGTGTATCAGTGGTGAAGGATCAAAAAGGAAACATGTTTATTGTGTAGACTAGATTAATAGTCTTAGTATAAGATTTAAATCATTATCAAATTAAAACAATAAGTCATCTGCCCAATTTGATGCCACCAACACTTTCTTCCAGTGTCTTTCTTTGAATCTCAGCTGCAGTCTTTGTCTCTTGTGCTTGAAACTCTGGATCAGCAGTAGGAAGAAAGTTCTGGTAGTTGAATGATCTGTAACCTGATGAATGAGTCCATGTTGATGAACCACACAAGTGATTGTGTAAAGTGTGTGTGTATGTGGGTCAGTATGAAAGTAGGCCACACTCAGCCAGGACAGACTTCACATTGTTCCAGCTCAGCGAGCTGCTGGAAGACAAACTGTTTAATCCAGAGAAATAATCTGGAACCTGTAAACATGCACCATTCAGACGACTCAGTGCTCAAATGCTCCTTCACAGCTCTGAACGTTAAAGTCTGACTACACGGAGGCGCTGCTGAGATCTGAACCCAGGACTTCCTGTTTACGTGACAGGCGCTTTTACCAGCTAAGCCACAGCGCCTCATCCCTGTTCAGCAGCCACTGTCCAAAGGTTCGTTCATCAAGCTCATGAAGTTACTGACTACTAAAATGCATTTATCATTAACCAATGATTACTTTCAGTATCTGCTGAATATTGTTTCAGTATCAAAAACAAGTTCATGCCCACATCCCAGAGCAAACAAGACAGATAATTGAAAGAATGATTTCACCAGAAACGTGTCCGCTGCGTTACAGCTCTGATCCGGTTTTGCTCCACCGTCTGGTGACCCCCACTGGTTGCGTTTAGAGTCCGGTCCGGCAGTTCTGTCAACAGCTGGTGTCGCAAGACTGTAGAGTTCCCGCGATAATCATATAATCACTGGTGACCGCAGTTATAGGCATGTGTTATAAACACAACAAGAAGTGTTCCTGACCAAATTAGCAGAAGAGCTTGTCTTTGTCTCTGTTTTTAGATTTGTGTGCTGGTGTCAACACAGTGTTTTATTTTGAAAAGTAATCAGATGTTATATTGTTGTTTTGGTGCATGACTTTCTGTCTGCTGAATTGGTACGCCATGCTCTGGCATCCGGCAGAAATAAAAGTCCTGCGAATCTGTACCGGAGGGTTCCTGTGTGTGTGTAATGACCTGTGTAGAGTAACAACCTGTGTGTGAGTGTAACGACCTGTGTGTGTGTAATGACCTGTGTAGAGTGTAACAACCTGTGTGTGTGTAACGACCTGTGTGTGTGTGTAACAACCTGTGTAGAGTAACAACCTGTGTGTGTGTGTGTGTGTGTGTGTGTGTGTGTGTGTAACGATCTGTGTAGAGTAACAACCTGTGTGTGTGTGTGTGTGTGTGTGTGTGTGTGTGTAACGACCTGTGTGTGTGTGTGTGTGTGTGTGTGTGTGTAATGACCTGTGTGTGTGGAACGACCTTTGTAGAGTAACAACCTCTGTGTGTGTGTGTGTGTGTAACGACCTGTGTGTGTGTAACGACCTGTGTGTGTGTGTGTAACGACCTGTGTGGAGTAACGACCTGTGTGTGTGTGTGTGTGTGTGTGTGTGTGTAGAGTAATGACCTATGTGTGTGTGTGTGTGTGTGTGTATGTGTGTGTGTGTGTGTGTGTGTAGAGTAACGACCTATGTGTGTGTCTAAAGATGACGCTCTCCCAGAGCTGAACATTGTGCTCAGTTTTGCTGCCCTCCTCTGGTCTGAAGGAGGAAGAGCAGCTGTTTGTATTCACTCATGTCTTCTTCTTCAGAACCACATTGGAACACGTTACCATTAAAAGACTGCAGCGAGGCCGGGCTCAGGCCAACTGGAACTGGACCAGAGTGTAAACTGGGCCCAGCTCCCTGCAGTCTGTCACTGTCAGAGTCCACTAACAGCTTGTCTCCAGGGACGACGTCTCACTCTGTCATTAACCCACTGAGTGGAAATGTCAGCCAGACCAGTCAGAGCGTGAAAACAAGTGTGAGAGGAGAGAGTGTGCGTGTGTGTGTGTGTTTGTATGTGAGTGTGTGTGTGTCTGTGCGTGAGTGTGTGTGTGTGTGTGTCCTCCACCTCCTGCTCCTCTCCAGCCTCCATCTTTAGATCCATGTTCCCCTTCGTCCATGTCCTCTACATCCTGCTACACCTTAACAGGCTCCGTCTCCATCTTTGCTTCTTCACCTCACCTGTCTTCATGCTTTAGGGTCAAAGGTCACAGCGCTCAGGCTGCAGCTGAGGTGGACAGAAATAGAGACGCAGCGGGCTGAGCCGAGAGCGGCAGGAGGGATTTTTGGGAGTAATCAGAGTAAATGGATGTGACTCAGCGAGGTCAGCTGTGTGTGGACAGCTGTCCAGGGTTTAACACTCAGGCATTGTGATGGAGGCGCCACAGAGGCCTCTGGGTTATGGACTGGCCCTGCGAGCAAAGGTTCGGGAGGTCGACCCATTCACATTCAGCAGTTGTCTGTCATGCTGATGTAACGTCTGAATCTACTTAACAAGATGAAATCTGTCCCTCAGCTTGATCCGATGCAGATCACTCTAATGAAACTACTCAGGTGTCAGCAGAGTCCACACAGGCCTTATGGAGATATGATGGATTGTCAACAGAGAGACAGACAGAAAGACAGACAGAGGGAGATTCCATGGGAAGAAGTTGCATCAAAAATGAGTTCCTGAATAATTCTCAAACTTGGCCCCAAAAAGTGGGACATTTTACAAAAGAACCTTCAAATATTCTTTAGAAAGGACTCTAAAGAAAAAGTAGCAAAATTAATTATCAAAACAGAGGAAAAAATATAATCTTTGGATATATATTTTAAATCAAAACAACCAGCTAACCATCAACTAGCTAGCTGTCAACTGTATAGCTTGATGTCATCTGCTAACTCGGATACTACCTGCCACTGTTACCAACATTTACAAGGAGAAACTGCACCAAAGACGATAACAGAAGAGGTATCCTATGAAGACAAGATGAAGAACAAACAAACAAACCAAAAATATTGTGTTTAAAGGCTAGAAAAGCCAAGAAAATAAACAGTTAGCCTAGCCCCTGTGGAGTAAACAAGTGGTCACCAAGGAAACCTGTCAGAAGGCAGTTAACAGGACAGAAAGCAGGGAGGTTGGATACCCTGCTAAATGTAAGAGTGCAGCAGCTTGGGAGAAACACAAGGACAAGACACTACGGGAAAATCCAGAGGTCCTTTTCATTGACTACACCCAACACAAAGAAGGAAGGAAGAAGAACAACCTCATATTCTTCTCTGACTCTGTCTACATCTGGAAAGATTCTTTGTGCAACAATTATGCACACGTATCCAGTGAAGGCATCGGCTCAGGAGGCAGATTAAAGATCTGTAAAGATGAACAGCTCGACAAGGATGACCCTCTGCTCACCGTCACTTACTACATCAAAGGAAAGTTCATGGTCCAGGGGAATGAAGCCAACTTCAGCTCAAGAGAGACAACAAAGCCTTGGCATCTGACCTCGGAGGAAGTGTAGAAGCACTAAAACAGGAGAACAGTGTGCTCCGTGCTCAGTTAGCCAAAGTGAAGGAGGATGCTGAGAATAGAGAAAGGAGCTTCAGCAGGAAAGTCCAACACCTGACAGACCAACTCTCAGCAGTCCTCACGATGACAACCACAGAGACACAGACTCTCCCTGCCAGTGTCCCAAATCACTGCCTTGTCTCTGTCCCATCATCTCTGCTCTGCACTAACCCCAACAACATCCTGGCAACTCCTGATACACCCACATAGCCAGCCACCAACAGCCAGCTCTGCCCATCCCAGCTGCCCTCCACTCAGCCAGAAGAACAAGCTCCACAAGTGGTCCTGCTGGCTGACTCTTTTTCCTGGTAAGAAAGTGCTGTTGAAACGCTAAAGCGCCACAGGCCAGGCAATGAAGCTGTTAAAAAAGGAGACCCTCTGGAGCCTTAATACCTGGTGATCCACACAGGAACAAATGACCTGCACAGCCTCTGAAAAGACACTGCTGAGGCAGTGAGGAAGATGGCTGAGCAGGCCAGTAAGGAATTCCCTGACACCCGCATTGTGATCTCCACCCTGCTACCGACTGCTACAGACACTCCTCCTCATGTCATCCATGACATCAATATGGAAATCAGAAGAGGATGTGCCACCTTACCCAACATCTACCTGGCCCTCTACCCAACCACTGGCACCAGGGACCTCTATGATGGACTCCATCTTCACAAAGAGAAGGTGAAGATTTTTGCAAAGACCCTCAAAGACACGGCCTTAGGACACAGTCCTTCCACCTTCTCTTCTACAAGAAGCTTCAGAGACCATCCAAGACCTCCTCTATTCCATCACCATCCCAGGATCATCCCCCCTGCTGTGAGGAGACACAGCAGCTCAGCCTGGACCTCTTCTCCCCACACGCCCACCACCTCACCACTGTGAAACACAACCAAAGGAGGCTACTGTCCAGCTAAGAAACATATTCAAAACACTTTCCCATGTCAGTAATAGAGCAACATGGAAATATATTATTACCATATTGACCTGAATATAGGATGACCCTGATTATAAGACAACCTCTCTTTTCAGGACTAATCTTCAGAAAAAAGACTCTAATAACCAAATTTGACTTTGTTTAAAGAAATTCTTTATTGAAATTCTGAGAAAATCATTGAAATAATAAGTACACACTGCTTTCATTTTTGACTACAAATGCAATCACTAAGATCATGATGTTTTCTCTTACTGTTAGTGTTTTTCAGATGGTCTTTTTGGACCTGCCATCTTCAGACGTTACACTCTGTAACTCCATATTTCTTGGCTGGCTGACAGGTGTTTGACACCTCTGCTGCACTGACCACCGTTATCTTAATATAAATATCTATCTATCTATAAAATTAGCATCATAGCGTCGCCTCAGATGTCTGTTAACTCGCCCCACTTCTTATCCACTTTGCTCTGTACAATCACCACGCCTCTCCATTTTTCGTGTCCTGTCACTTCTCCGTTGTGATTGACAGATAACCCCAGCCACAGTGTCAGTGATGACTCTACAATAAGCTGGCGCCCTCTGCTGTTGCGGTCATGTAGCGACTCCAGACAACTATCAGCATGTGTCAATGGTTAGACCCTGGTTATAAGATGACCCCACGTTTTCACATTATTTTCATTAAAAAAAACCTCGTCCTATATTCGGGTCTATATGGTAGTTAGAAATAGTACTAATAGCAATAGTAATATTCGGTACAATGATAATATTAGTAAAAACAGTACATACCTCAATGGATTTAATGAAATCATTATTTAGTACTATAAATGTATAGATAGTTGTAGGTGTTTTAATATTTGTTTCACTAAGGTTCATTTTGATTGTGTTCTTATGCGTTAATTTCATATAAGCTGTTGGAGTTGACACGTCTCTGCAGCATTGCATGGCAGTTGGGGACAGTGCCTCTGAACTAGCAGACCAGGGTGGTGGTCCCCCTATTCAAAAAGCGGGACCTGAGGGTGTGTTCCAACTATTGGGGGATCACACTCCTTAGCCTCCCTAGGAAAGTCTATTCCAGCGTACTGGAGAGGAAAATTCGGCCGATAGTCGAACCTTGGATTCAGTAGGAATAATGCGGCTTTCGTTTTGAGGACATTCAAAACACATATAGACTGGCATTCGACCATGTTCCTCATGGCATTCTGTGGGAGGTGCTCCGGGAGCACGGGGTCGGAGGCCCTCTGTCAAGGGCTGTACGGTCCCTGTATGACCGGAGCAGGAGTCTGGTTCGCATTGCCAGCAGTGAGTCAGACCTGTTTCCGGTGCATGTTGGACTCCGGCAGGGCTGCCCTTTGTCACCAGTTCTGTTCATTATTTTTATGGACAGAATTTCTAGGCGCAGCCACGGGCCAGAGGGGGTCTGGTTTGGGAGCCACAGGATTTCATCTCTGCTTTTTGCAGATGATGTGGTCTTGTTGGCTCCTTTGAGCCAGGACCTCCAACATGTCCTGGGGCGGTTTGCAGCCAAGTGTGAAGTGGTTGGGATGAGAATCAGCACCTCCAAGTCCGAGGCCATGGTTCTCGACCGGAAAAAGGTGGTTTGTCCCCTCCGGGTTGGGGGAGAGTTACTGCCTCAAGTGGAGGAGTTTAAGTATCTTGGGGTCTTGTTCACAAGTGAGGGAAGGATGGAGCGTGAGATTGACAGGCGGATCTGTGCAGTGGCCGCAGTAATGCAGTCGTTGTATCGGTCTGTTGTGGTGGAGAGAGAACTGAGTCGAAAGGTGAAGCTCTCGATTTACCGGTCAATCTACGTTCCTACCCTCACCTATGCTCATGAACTTTGGGTCATGACCGAAAGAATAAGATCCCGGATACAAGCGGCCCAAATGAGTTTACTCCTCAGGATGGCGGGGCGCTCCCTTAGAGATAGGGTGAGGAGCTCGGTCACCCGGGAGGAGCTCGGAGTAGAGCCGCTGCTCCTCCACATCGAGAGGAGCCAGCTGAGGTGGCTCAGGCATCTGTTTCGGATGCCCCCTGGACGCCTCCCTCGGGAGGTTTTCCTGGCATGTCCCGCCGGGAGGAGACCCCGAGGAAGACCCAGGACACACTGGAGTGACTATGTCACCCAGCTGGCCTGGGAACGCCTTGGGATCCTCCCAGAAGAGCTGGAGGAAGCGTCCGGGGAGAGGGAAGTCTGGGCGTCCCTGCTCAGGCAGCTGCCCCGACAACCCAGCCCCGGATAAGCAGACGAAAATGGATGGATAGATGGATGGATGGATGGATGGATGGATGGATGGATGGAGTATTCAGGGTCTCCACTCCTCAACCTTTGAGCTGAAGAGCAGAAATCCTTAATTCATGAAATCTATCAAAGACATTGATATAAATGTATTGACAGAAACACGGTGTCAAAATGATTTGCTCACTCACTGTCCTCCAGGATATAACGAAGTCATGATGCCTTCTGTGAAATTAAAATACATTAGCAAGGGCAGATCATCGGGGGGATCTTGGTGTGGTATAAAGGAGATCTTTGCCATCAGATCTCACCAGTGAAACAGGGTAAATCACACATTTGAAATTAGATCAAACCCTGGGCATAGCTGAAAGGGATCTAGATCTCTGTGCAATTTATACCCCCCCAGTAGATTCTCCTTATTTTGAAGAAGACATCTTTGACACACTCCATTCAGAAATTGCCAACTTCCAGGCCCAGGGACACGTGCTTCTAACTGGAGATCTGAATGGACGAACAGGAATTGAACCTGATGTCATGGACCCACAGGGCAACAACCATGTATTTGGTCAGGGCCCCCTGTTTACTACACCAACCATCACCTGTCGGAACAACCTTGACCGTAGTAGTGTCAGCAGCTGTCTGGGTAAATTATTCTACAGTATTCTCAATAAAAGAATACTAGATTTCCTTGAGGAACACTCCATCCTGATTAAAAGTCAAACAGGCTTCCTCCCAAAACACCAGTGCTCCAAGTATGTAGCTGTGGCTGGTCCAAGATAACATCCATCAGAGGCCTAAGAATGCATCAAGGGCAGATGAAGTGCTTGAAGAAAGTGAGGTCGGGACTTTGCATTGACCATTATCTTCTCAGAGAATGGTCAAGTCAGGCGAGTGAAGCTCAGCGGCAAGACTTAACCCACAGTCCACCGAGCATCAGCACCCCAGTGGCTGAAAATAATTCAAGCACAACATCAGAGAACTTGGGACCAAGTCACTTGCAACCTGCTTTGAAGAACATTCAAGGCCACAGACCTTAAGTAAAGTGGCCAAAGTCCAGCAGCAAGAAAGAGTGGGCAACAATTAACGCAGACCTGATCAAGATCCTTGATGGAATTAGAGAAACAGCGGAGAAGAAACAGGAGAAAATGGGCGATATGATCTACTTCCTATGGAGCAGAAAGTTTCGGGACAAAAAAGACAGGAAAGAAGGATAGGACACCAACAACCCCTCCCAAATCCAGAAGGCAGCAAGAAATCCAGCGCCTTGTCAAAGAGAGAAGGGAGCTGAGGAAACAATGGAAGAGAGCCTCAGTGGAGGAAAGAGTGGGCATCGACTTCCTGCAAACAGACCTGAAGGGATGCCTGGGAAGACTGCGGAGAGCTGAAAATTTCAGGACTTGACGCAAAGGAAGGAAAGGGCGAGAACATCATTCTGCAAGGATCCCTTCAGATTTGTGAAAGGACTCTTCACAAAGGAGAAGACCGGGTCACTGAAGGTGACAAAGAGGGAGTTAGAGGGCCACCTGAAAACAACCCACACAGACAGCCAAAGATTTGAACAGAGGGAGATACCACCAGACATGCCACCTATTCCTCAACCAGGTTACCAACTGTTCTACAGTCCACCAAGGTGGAGTGAGGTCGAGGAAGCAGTGAAGAAGGCAAGAGCAGCTTCAGCTCTAGGACCAAATGGAGTTTCATTCCAGCTGTATAAAAGCTTCTCATACATCTTACATCTAACGTGCGTGGCGAAGAGCAGGAGGAGTGGTTATCCTCAAGGAGAAGGATGCCTCAAACATCAATCAGTTCTGCCAGATCAACCTGTTGAATGTGGAAGGAAAGGTCTTCTTTAGCATTGTTGCTAAAAGGATGACAACATACCTGAAGCAAAACAACTTGATTGACACGGCTGTGCAGAAAGCCGGCATACCTGGTTTCTCAGGATGCTTGGAGCATACAAGCATGATATGGCACCAAATCCAATCCGCCAAAAGGGAAGGAAGAGACCTGCACGTCTTATTCCTGGACCTAACCAATGCTTTTGGATCCGTCCCCCATTCTCTCATCTGGACAGCCTTCAACTTCTTCCACATCCCAAATACCATCACAAACCTGGTGAGAAACTACTTCCAAGATCTGCAATTCTGTATCCAACCAACAAAATACACAACATCATGGCAATATTTGGAAGTGGGAATAATGGCTGAATGTACCATCTCTCCTCTAGCCTTCGCTATGGCAATGGAAGTGATTATTTGAGCTTACAAGTGGGTTGTGGGAGGAGAACGTCTGCAATCCGGACATCGGCTACCTCCTATTCGTGCCTTCATGGATGACATGACCACCTCGACCTCAACAGTTGCATGCACCAAACATCTACTGGGAAAGCTTCAGGCCAACATTGCATGGGCACCCATGAAGTTCAAACCCAGTAAATCCAGGAGCATATCCATCGTGAAAGGAAAGCTGGTGGACCAGAGGTTCCACATAAAGGATACACCCATTCCTTTGGTGTCAGAGCTGCCAGTCAAGAGCCTAGGGCGCTGTGGCCCCTAATGGTCTACGAGATCCCCATGACCAAAATCGAGAAGTTGGAGAGGACAGTCAGCTCATACATCAAGAAGTGGCTTGGCCTCCCGTGTTGCCTTAGCAACATCGGCTTGTATGGACACGGTGCCCTGGAATTGCCTGTCTCTAGCCTCACAGAGGAGTTTAAATGCACCAAACTGAGGCTAAACATGACCCTGACCGAGTCGCAAGATGACACAATCAGAGTGGCTGCTCCCAGACTGGCAACTGGGAGGAAGTGGATCCCATCTGAGGCTGTACAGCAAGGAAAATCTGCTCTCAGGCATGGAGACATTGTAGGACAGGTGCAGCATGGAAGGGGTGGGTTTGGATTTGGGACAAGTCGGCCCACATGCCACAAGGCAACATCAACCCAGAGGAGGAAGCTGGTGGTTGCTCAGGTGCGGCAACAAGAGGAGGCAGACAGATGCGCAAAGCCATTCTTGCAGTCCAAACAGGGCCGGTGGACCAGCTGGGAAAACCTGGAATATTGTAAGCTCAAATGGAGGGATCTTTGGGAAATGGAAGGAAGCCAAGTCAGCTTTATCATCAGAGCCACCTATGATGTTCTTCCCACACCCACAATCCTAAACCAATGGTTTGGAGAAGCTCCTTCTTGTCCGCTGTGTCAAACATCTGCAACACTGAGACACATCCTCACTGGCTGCAAAGCCAGTTTGTCTCAAGGCTGCTATACTTGGAGACACAACCAGGTCCTATGACAACTGGCGATTACCCTGGAAGGCAGGAGAACTACCAACAATGCCCTCCCTCCCCCAATGCCTAGGCACACAAACACCACCCCATTTGTAAGAGCAGGACAACTCCCAGCAAAGCCATCCGCAAGAGTGGAAACAACCCTCCTAGACACTGCCTGGGACTGGAGAATGCATGTTGACTCACCTTTCCGTCTAAGATCATTACAACTAACCTCAGGCCGGACCTGGTATTGTGGTCAACCTCTCAGACATTGTTTTTCATTGTGAAATTAACTGTACCTTGGGAAGCTGCAGTTGGTGAAGCATATGAACGCAAGTGACTGAACTACTCCGACATAGCAACCGAGGCAGAACAACGTGGCTGGCGTGCCCAGGTGCTTCCGGTTGAGGTTGGGTGTAGAGGATTTGTTGTCACGTCCACAACCAAGCTGCTTAAGGGAATGGGAGTGTGAGGACAGGCCTTCCGACAAATCACTGTCAGATGCTGCTGAACGAAGCAGCAACTGGCTATGGATCAAAAGAAAGGACCCCAACTGGGCTGCAAAAATGACCAACGAGGGGTAAAAGCAGAGGGGTGCACATCTGGGATGCCAAGTGTGCCCTGTGGAGGTGTCGTGGGCCTTTCAACGAAACACCAATGAAGGAGGGTGCCCACCTGAAGACCCCTATGAAGTGTTTACCCCTTTACCCCCACCTCTACACCAAGTACTGATTATCTAAGGGATTGTACTATCTAGTTCTATAAGCTCAACCCAGAGAAGAGGTGTACACCAGGGTCCGACTCTGTTTATACCTACCTTGGTATAACCATCACAGCATCAGAGAGTTTCAACATGGCAGTGATGCACTGAAAGAAAAAGCTTGAAGAGCCCTACATGCAATTAAGAGAAACTTTTATAATTTCCAAATTCCAGTCAAACTCTGTCTTAAAATATTTGATCCATCATCCAGCCCATTGTGTTGTACGGTAGTGAAGTCTGGGCTCCACTCAGTCATCAGAACTTTACCTGCTGGGGCAAACATCCAAAAGAATCTTTACATGCAGAATTCTGCAGATTCATTTTACGCATACATAAAAACACACCAACAAATGCATGTAGAGCAGAATTAGGCAGATACCCACTGATAATTAACATTTACAAGAGAACGCTCAACTTTTAACCACCTGAAGTCCAGCAGAGACACTCAGAGCTGAGCCCAGAACAGAGTCCACTGTGTCAGCTGGTTCTGAGGCTAACTGCCCTCTCAGACAGTCTGACCAGCCTCACAACAACTCTGCTCTCCAAACACCAATCACAGTCAAGATAATTACAACACAATGTAAAGAAACCTATCTGGAACATCGGAAAGAAGGAACTAAAAGCCAAAGTACATTAGAATGTTATCTGGCCCCAAAAACAGAGATTATGAACCAGCAGAATATCTCTCTACTGTCAGAGACAGAAAGCAGAGACAGAATCTGACCCGGGTCAGGCTCAGACAGATCCTGACCCGGTTCAGGCTCAGTGACCACAAACTGACAATCCAAACAGGAAGACACAAAAAATCATGGCAACCCCCCAAAAAAACAGAACATGTGGTCACTGTTTGACAGGTGAGGTCGAGACAGAGATGCACTTTCTCCTACAATGTGAAAAATTAAATGGAACAAGAAACAGTTATTTTGAAAAAATTCAGCTCTATAATCCCAGATTTCAAAGAGCTGAATGACCAATAGAAATTAAAAATACTCCTGGGAGAAGGAGACAGGGCAAATCTGCTGCCCAATATCAACATGCCACAACCTTAGACACACACACACACACACACACACACAGAGTGTGAGAGAGACAGAATGTGAGACATGTCACAGGTAGAGAGAGATGAGATGCAGTTTGTCGGTCTGGTGATAGTGTGTCGTGTTGCTGTTCTTTCATTTTAAAGACATTTTGATGCTTCAGTTCATTTTGCCTGCAGAGTTTTTAGACTTCAGTCTCTCATGTTGTGTTTGTGTGTCTGTGTGTGTCTGTGTGTGAGGGTCACATCCTCTCTCTGGTCACCAACCTGAGGTGGATTTTCAGATTAATGGCACTTAAGCGTGCAGCCATATTAATCATTAACTTACTGATAAATTCTTTTCTCATTTCACTGATTGTTTCATGGAACCGTGTGAACCTCTTTATCCAGCTTTTCATGATTACATGACTGCAGGATGCAGGCAGATCTGTGCACTGACCTGTGGACAGATTTATCTCTCACCTACATTCAGGATGTTGACGTGAAAACACAACTTGATTTTTTCTGTCTGTTCAGAAGAAAAGTGTTTTTTTCTTCAGATTTGTCTGAGGAACCGAAATGTTCAGAATTTGATGAGTGTGTCGATCACATGTCAGATTAAAGACAATGTCTCTGTGTTGGACAGATCACTCCGGGCAGCAAGGCGGCGCAGGGTAACCTGGTCCAGGGTGACATCATCGTGGCCATCGATGGCGTCAGCACGGAGGGGATGACTCACCTGGAGGCTCAGAACAAGATCAAGATGGCTAACTACAACCTGGCGCTCACCATGAGCAAGTTAGTAGAAACTCAAGAGCAGCAGGAGTTTTTCCTCTCTGTCAAGGAGACATGTTGGATATCTTTTACTGATGTAGACCTGAATGAGCCTCAGCTAACAGCAGTGTGTGTGTGTGTGTGTGTGTGTGTGTGTGTCTGTGTGTGTGTGTGTGTGTTTGTTTGTGTTTATGAAGCTGCTGGTGTCACGATGTGTTCAGGTGCTGGTAAAAACAGAATAAAGACAAAATCAGAGACAAACTATTAAACTATTGTGATTTAATGACTGTTGCAGTGGCTGTTTTTTCCAAAAATCAACTTAATTAAAACTTATCAAAACTTATCAATATCAATATCAAAAGCACCATGGGGGTGAATTGTATGCAGGCAAGTGAGAATGTCTAGTCAAAGCTCTTATTTTCTTCTTGATGATTTATCATTCCCCAAAACAAGCAAGCAAAGCAAGCAAAACAATAAAACAAATCCTGTTTCTTGCATGCCTCTCTTGAAAAAAAACATGTGCCCACCCAGGTGCATTCTGGTCCTCCACCTGCATTCATCCTTATATAATCTCCAGTGCCCAGTGCTGCCCAATTTGCAAAGAAACAAAAACCTAAATTAGTGAAACAAAACAATAATATTTACCTCAGATTACTAATAATAGAAAATAATATCACAAATTGAATCAAAAATAAAACTATACAAATCAAACATTATCAGTAATAAAACAAACAACCCAATAGCTCCAACACCTGTTGAAATATTTGAATTTTTTATTTTTTTTTTTTATTTTACACACTTTTAATGTTGAACATGAAATCAGTGCTGACCCAGCTGACACGTCAGGAAACGGACCAGAATGTCTTCAGCTGGTTGGAAACAGGAGATGACTTCCTGTAAAATGTCCTGCACCTCAAAAAACGTGATACACACAAGTTCATTTTTCCTTTCACATGTGGATCAGATCATGTCAGGTCAATGATGAGATTAAGAAATGAAAAAACATAACAAAGCCAACAAAAATGATAAAAATAAAATACATCAAAGAAGAATTATCTAATGATAATGTTGCGCCTGACATCAGAAGTATTGATCACGTTTGTCTCACTGCAGGTCGAAGCGTCCCATTCCGATGATGACACCACGAATCGACGCCTCCGCTCTTCCCTCACTGATCCCCCACCAACAGGTAACTTACCCATGATGCATCTCTGCTGCCTGCTGCAATCAAAGCCACACTGGAGACTGAGATGACACACACACACACACACACACACACACACAGTGTAGATGTCTGGCACCTCTTGGTGGTCACAGGAAGAACAACATGAACTGAATCCACAATGTCCCAAATCATTAAATACTGTTGAGTGAAAATGATCAATATCTTTAATCCTTGAAGAGTAAAAAATATTTTTACTGTCACAAACATAAAACTTGTTGTGTGCAGCAAGTGTTACAGAAGTACGGAAGCCCTGAGAGTCAAATTAGAGCGGGGGAACGGTTTGTTACTATTTGTTTTCCTTTGTGGAACAGCTGGAAAAAAGTTTTGTCAGTAAATTTTTTGTTTCACGAATGGAGAAAATATTAATAAAAATAACTAGATAAAGACATGTAATTAGATAATGTAAATGACTGTATAATACTTACTTACTTTTTCCTCTCGGGGCTTCGACACACGACAGATGTGATGAGCAGAAACTGATGAGCACAATTAAAACGTTTTAATCAAGAAATAAAATGATGTTTTACATTCAGGCTAATTTTTTTAAAGATATGTTGATAAGACAATTTTACAACATTGACAGCAGAACTTGTCTGTGAAACATATTGATCACACATTGATAGTTGTTACCCAACACTCTCCTCCCCTCGACTCCCCCTGACTCCCCCTCCTGCTCCACCTGAAGCCTCAGTCGGTGCAGGTCAACGGCCGACTGTCGGCCTGCAGCGCCTCCTCCGGGCCTGCAGAGGCGGCGGCGGTCAGCCCGAATCAGAGGAAGCAGTATAACTCTCCGATCGGCCTGTACTCAGAGGACACTCTGAGGGAGATGGCAACCATTCAGGCGGGTCGGCCTGCGGGGTACGTAGAGACGAGGAGGCCGGACGAGACGATTAATGATAAAGTGGAGGAAACATGGCAGGAGATCGTCCCTCAGAGGCAGAGCTGATCAGGAGCTGATCGGGAGCCGATTAGGAGCTGAGCAACCCAGTTTAATTTATTTTGATCACAAGTCTCTATGATGATCTTATTCACGTCGCTCAGATCAAACAACCGTTACGTTAGGTTCAGTGCAAAATTAAACTGTATTAGTCCATCCAACATGTCCAACACATCCAACATGTCCAACACGTCCAACACATCCTGTGTCATATCATCAGTGTCTCCCAGAACCACATGTATCACGTTCCTAAAACATCATGTGACAGGTGAACTGAATTGTTCGCTTGTAGTTCGAGACCAGCAAGAGACGACTGGTATAGACTTGGATGTCATTCTTTATTTTTTGTAACCCTGTTAGTAATCCCCTTTTTTACTGCATGTATCAGTAATCCAATTACACTTTCAGGTCAGATTAAATATATTGTCCATATGTTGTCAGCAGAAACAAACAGCACTAAATTAAAATATCATTCAGTCCAGTATTTCTTCTCTTTTACATCGTGTTTGGTCTCCACCAGCGAGTCCCGACTGATAAACAATGAGCTGAAACTATGAACCTCTGGTGGCTATTTTAAAAGCAAAGGATGCTAACTTTAGCTACATAGCCTGGTACTTGGCTACACATCAAGTTTCACAGAATGGAGGAAATCTTTTCAAGTTCGACCGCCAGCGCTCAGACAAACTTCTTCTTCGGCTTCGTTCAGCGCTACGTGACGTTTCCTGACAGCAGCTCCTCCTCTGACCTTCCTGCCATGTGGACAACACATCAGCTGAGCTCAGACTGAACCTCTGCTGACGTATAACGACCAAGAGAAGAAGAAGCGAGGGTGGATCAGAACATTCTGATGATTCTGAAAACATGAGTCTTAAGTTTTCATCAAACAACATAACAGCAGCTGGAGCTGCATTAATCAATAGAAACTGATGATTTATTGATGATCAACCTTAACTTAAGAAGGTTCTCAGCATTTAGCTCAGTGAGTACAGTGGTGGAGACTAAATAATTACAATTACTTACAGGAACAGTTCACATTCTGTGATATTATTACTTTTACTCAAGTAAATCATCAGTTACTTCTTCCACCAGTGAGTGATGTGACTGAGTGAGGAGGAGCTCATCCAACAAACACACACATGCACAGACACACACAAACACACTGTCCTGCAACAGATGCAATAAAATACACACTTCCTCTTTAGCAGTCGCAGCTTTACAAAGCTCTGATGGTGTGTGTGTGTGTTATCATAACTATTCATAATCATATCACACACACACACACACACACACACACAGAGTTTCCTCAGTTCACAGTGTGATTCAGTTACTGTGTCACTGATGCGGCCTAGCACCTGTTGGTTCCTCTGGCTGCTGTTGAAGGTCAGGGAACCTTCTGGACACACAAACACACACACACACACACACACACACACACAGTACGACACTCGTTGCCTGAAGACTCGGACTAAAATGATTAAACGTGATGGATGAATGAACTAAATTGATTCTCGTGTCTGTATGAAAACATGAAGCAGGCAGCAGCTGGTTACTTAGCATCTTAGCATACAGATAAACCATATATTCGGTTTTGGTCGTCTCTAATTAAGTACTGTAACAAGGGACTGATCCAAAAGGTCCAATGGTTTTAACAGCTGATGGACTTTAGACCTTAGTACACCTCTGAGCGGACCTTCTGAGGTCCTCAGACCAGATGTTTCCCCTCAGGGTCTCTGTATTAAATGTCTCCTCACACACAGATTCATAGGCGTGGTCGACCTCTGACCTCTGACCTCTGTTTCTCTGTCATGTTTCCTAACAACTTCCTCTTCTCTCTTCTCTGTTGTCTCCTCGCTGTGGCTTGAACCAGGTTGTCTCCCCCGCTGGCCCAAAGTTGGTATCCTCCTCGTTTTCTGATTGCATCCTGGATGTGTTGTGCTGTAGTTTGGACCTTTGAAGGCATGCTGTGGTTCTGCGTGTCAGAGGAAATAGTTTCTTCTCTGTATGTTTCTAACACAGACACATTTAGCTCAGAAACCTTTCCTCTCGAGCTGTGAACTGATTGAAAACAGGAAAAATCAGCCTGAACGCGATGTGAGTCAGGTGACATCCCGACTGACCACCTGACAGGTGCGTCTGGCTCATCAACTGATTCTTTAACCTCGTGTCGTAATCGTAGCTGTTGTAATGGACGCCTCATCTGCTGCCTCAGTGTCGGGACAGGAGAGAATTACCCGTGGGTGTTGTTGCTGTTGACCAATAGGAGCATAGAGCGCTCGTTACCTGTAAACATGGTGTAGGGAAGAGGAACGATGCTGTTGGTGCTCAGTGTTGCCAGATCTCAGGACAGAAATAAGCAACTGGACCTGTGGAAACAGACAATAGGTGATTTAATCATTAATGTGTACGAGTCAGAATCACTTACACTGATTGGATTTTTTAAGAAACTCTGTCTTAAAAATTTTACATTTGCCTTTTTGACTCTAAGGAAGTGGAACAAAGAATAAATGAATGAATGAAAAACAGTGAAGATTGAATCGTCCTTCACTTCAGGTCCAGTCAGTCTCTGTCTTCCACTCTGTGCTGTAGTTGGAATTTGACCCGGCGTTGTGTCATGTCTGAGCAAGGCATCAAGCCCAGAGTCACTTCTGATGAGATATGGAAGACGAGGTGGACGAAACATAAAACTGTTGCTCCCTTGATAAGTTGAATCCTGTTTCTGATTATTAACACATCAGGGTCTTTTTTCTGGGTCCACTGACACAGCACAGTTTTAATGCTAGGCTCCTTCAGTCTGCTGAGGAGCTGGTTCTGCTCAAACAGAACCAAGAAGACATGTTGGGTACCAAACGATATCTCAATAGTAATGCGATGTCAGAGTCAGACTGTCAGTCAGAGTTAATGCTGTGTGTTTGGCTCCCAGCTCTTTAATCTGCAGTATCTTTGTATTTTCTCTAACATCACCGTCCCTGCCTCCTGGAGTTTGATTTATCCTGCAGGGAGCACCAGGCGGGTGGAGATTACAGGCACCCAGCAGGTTAAAACAAACACCAACTGTTTTCTACCAAAGTCCAGTCTGCTTCTTGAATGTTGTGATGTGATTCTTGTGGTTTGCTGTGTGTCTGCCTGTTGTGTGTCTGCTGACTGAATCACCAAGAGGCTGATTGTGTCTCTCAACTGAAGAGACAAATGAGCTGAAGCAGCAGAGACTTAATTAGCTGTCAGAATCCCTCCTGGGTCATGTTCTGCTGCTGTGTATGTGTGTGCGTGTGTGTGTGTGTGTGTGTGTGTGTGCATGTGTGTGTGTACATGCATCGTCACACACACGCTAATGTTATTAAAAATAGAGACGGATGCTGAATGTGGCTGATGGAACATCGGTTGCTGTGTCTCTGAGACGACGGTCTGTTGCGTCTCGTGGTGTTTGTGGTGAGTTGGTCTGAACATGAAGTCTCTCCTCTTGTTTCCGTGGCTGCTGATGATCAGGGAACGTTCACTAGACAAATGTATCTACTTTATAAAGTAGTGCTCAAGCTTTATCTGACTTTATCCAACTACTGACCCAGTAACAGCAGCAGCACCAGACTCCCTTAACAAATGTGTCAGTTTAGTGAGTTGTTGAGTTGGAGACACTTTATAAACTCTGTGAAACTCTGTCTCTGACTCATTCTGCATTATTTGGACCTTCTTGTTCATTCAGCAAATGTTCTCAGTGATGGATGGGTTTGTTTCACACAGAGCAGGAAGTGACATCATAGGTGGTCACTCAGACAATGTTCATGTATCTGTGAACAGTTTGTGTTTGTATGCTGATGGTGTGAAACTGTTGCAGCTGTGAAGTTTGTTGTTGCATGAAAAGCAGTTCCTGGTGTGAACAGGCGAATGATGCTTCAGGCTGTGATTGGTTGTTGGTTGCTGTGAGCATGACGGCCCCCGTGTGTCTTCTTTTAACACCGACCTTTGAACTTGGCACCCACCTCACATACCTCCCTTCTTTCCTTGTCCTCCAACTATCCGTCCACTTCCTGTCTTCCTCTCCATCACCATTCCTCCTCCTTCACATCGCCTCTCCTGCCATCAGCGCCGGCTTCATCCCCGGCGCTCTGGACACTGCCCTCTCCACCCATAAGCCCATAGAGGTGAAGGGCCCTGGTGGTAAGGCCACCATCATCCACGCCCAGTACAACACACCCATCAGCATGTACTCACAGGACGCCATTATGGACGCCATCGCAGGGCAGACGCAGGGGAAGGGTCACGATGCTGGGTGAGAACACCTCCACCTCCTCCACCTCCGTCTTTTCACTTCCACTCTTCCTCTTCACCATCTTTCCATGTTCTCCTTCTTCCTCCTTTTCCTTCTTCCTGTACTTCTGTTTTCTCGTCTCTTCTTCCTCTTGAACCCACACGGATCCAAAGAAGTGATGATTACGTCTTCCAAAGAAACATTCAATACCAATATTCAGTTGTGTAGTTGTACTTTGTGCTGACTGAGTTTCAACCCCACAAATGATTCACTTCTGACTTTAAAACAGACATTTTAGATTTAATATAAACACATATACATATTCATATACAGTACACATACTAATATACAGTACACATACAGTACACTTGTATGAAATGGCTTGTGTTCCTCCTCCCTGTGTTCCTCCTCCCTGTGTTCCTCCTCCCTGTGTTCTTCTTTCCTGTGTTCCTCCTTCCTGTGTTCCTCCTCCCTGTGTTCTTCCTTCCTGTGTTCTTCTTTCCTGTGTTCCTCCTTCCTGTGTTCCTCCTCCCTGTGTTCTTCCTTCCTGTGTTCCTCCTTCCTGTGTTCCTCCTCCCTGTGTTCTTCCTTCCTGTGTTCCTCCTTCCTGTGTTCCTCCTCTGTGTTCCTCCTTCCTGTGTTCCTCCTCCGTGTTCCTCCTCCCTGTGTTCTTCCTTCCTGTGTTCCTCCTTCCTGTGTTCCTCCTTTCTGTGTTCCTCCTCCCTGTGTTCCTCCTTTCTGTGTTCCTCCTCCCTGTGTTCCTCCTCCCTGTGTTCTTCCTTCCTGTGTTCCTCCTTCCTGTGTTCCTCCTTTCTGTGTTCCTCCTCCCTGTGTTCCTCCTTTCTGTGTTCCTCCTCCCTGTGTTCCTCCTCCCTGTGTTCCTCCTCCCTGTGTTCCTCCTCTCTGTACAGTAATGATCTGATCTTCTGTGTGCATGAAGAAGTCGTGTTGCTGCAGCTGATAATGAAACTGCTGTAATTAAACAGCTGACGAGCTTCCTCCTCTTCCTCCTCCTGCTCTGTCACATCCAACTCACAGCGTTATCATGCAAAACTTACAGAAAAGACTCATTTGTAACATTTATCACATATAGGGTTCTGAGTTCTCCTTCCTCTTCTTCTCTTTGGTGGTTTATATCTTTAAATGTTCTGTCAATCACAACATGTCAAATGTGTCTCATGAGGCTCTCTGTGATCACTTTCTGATGACAGCAGCCACCTTCATCTTCATCCTCACTGTCTCCTTCTTCTTCTTCATGTCATGCAAATCAAACTAGTTGCAGTCCAGCATGTAAAATGACATCAGCTGTTTGCTTCTGCTTCTTTTTGGAAACCAAACAAACGTTTCAGTGCTCCAGGTTTCAGTCAGGGCATCCAAAACTTTACCAAAAAATCCCTAAAAGTAGCTCACTGCCCATCAAGCTTCAGCTCCAGTGTGTTCGTGTTGACTCGGTTTGGTATGGGGGGTTTGGTTACAGTTCTGTCCCAGTTAAAGAGCATCTTGTAGACAGCGCTTCTGCCGTCTACCGGGCCGTCCAGAGTGCAGAGAAGGACCCAGAGTTGGGTGACAGGGGGTGCCACTGCACCAGCATGCAGTCCAAGTCTTTCCAGGTCCTCACCCACATGACCCAAACTGAGTCCAGTAAGTTTGTTGTTGCTGAGTTTAAAGTTTGAGAATCAAAATTATTGGGTGAACAGTTCCTTTAAAACTTAGCATGCTCAGTAACATCTCCTGTCATGTTTCCTGTCTGTTCCAGCACCAGGAGAAAAGGAGGAGGTGCTTAGGAGGAGCAGGTAGGCAGCAGAGCTCCATTAAACAGCTGCTGACCTCACCTGTACAATCGTCCCCGCCCACATACATGTGGCCACGCCCCTGCCTCGTCTTACTGCCCTGCCCAAAACAACTAATCTCATTAGACAGCGAGAGAATCAAGTTAACAAACAAATGATTGAACTCATCCTGACAACCTCGATAACTAAGTACATTTACTTGAGTACTGAGCCAAACTTTATCTTTGATATTGTGTTCTAGAATCTTTATTTTGATTTAAACTGTACAGAGGCCCAGAGAGTCAAACATCTTCTAAAATTGTTCTTTCTTGTTATTATGTCTTAAAAAAAGAGGAAATATCATTTTCCATCTTTCTGGGTTCATTGTTGTTTCATCACTTGTCTCTCCAGTCTTCTGCAGTACAAAGAGCTAAACCATAAAAATAACAATAAACAGTATAATAAATCTTTTTATTGGAGGATCAAGGATGTTACAATTTACAGGAAGTGAAACAGTTCTACAGTTTCATTTTATCTTAAACAAACAAAAAAACCTTATACAAACCCCCCAAGAGAGAAAAGAGAATATTGCTTAGTAAGACCCCCCTCCCAACACAGTTGTCCCACCCTTCCCACCCCCATATTTTGACAATATTTTGGGAAAACAGCTTTTTGTCCCATTTTGTTTGTTACACAGTTTCGACACTAGTTGGTTTACAAGGCTTTAAACTCACAGTTTCACACTAAGGTGATTGACTATTGATTTGAATAAACATACACAGGAAACATTAAAAAAGAAAGAGAGAGAGGAAGTAGAAGTAGAATATAAAATAAGAAGGTGTCTCATACCTCAGGCAATACATTAAGATTCTCAAAATATGTCACAAAGGGTTGCCATTTTGAGTAAAATTTCTGGACTGACCCTTTCAATGTGAATTTAACTTTTTCTAGTTTAAGAAAAAATAAAACTTTTAACCATTCGGCCACCGCTGGTGGAGTAGCAGATGTCCGAACTGATAAGATTCTACGACAGTGAAAAAGTGATATAAAAGCAATAATGTCCGATTGGTCTCCTTTGGAGTACCAAATATTGCAATCAACAGACAGAGTTTAATTTGAATTTTTATGACTTCAGATAAAGTTTGAAAAACAGATGACCAGTATTGATTTAGTCGGGGACATAACCAAAACGTGTGTGTTAAATCAGCTGGAGAGAGGGAGCATCTATTACAATTCCTGTCCGCTCCTGGATATGTATCTGCTAACCTAGCCTTACTGAAATGAGCCCTATGCACTACTTTAAACTGAATGAGCCCCAAGCGGGCACAGGATGAGGATGAGTTCATTCTTTGTAGTGCATCCTCCCAGTGTCTGTCCGACAACTCAACCATCAACTTGCCTTCCCACCCATTCTTAATTTTTGATGGTGATGGTTTTCCAGAGACATTAGTTGAGAATACAACCTGGACCACTTTGTGGGCAGGGAGGAGTACACCAAAGCAGGGAGGGATGATGAGTGGCAAGAGTGTGCCTCGAGTGTACACCAATTGTTGTCTGGCACATGGAGCCAGAATAAAATTTTCTGCAAATGAGCTGCCCAGTAGTAGTGAATTAAACTGGGGAGAGGTAGTCCCCCCATGTCGCATCCCCTCTGAAATAAGCCTTTGTTAACTCTTGGAACTTTATTCTTTCAGATGAAGGAGGTAATGGATGTGTTAACTGGATGAAAAAATTATTTTGTCAGGAATAACGGTAGACATTGATACAAATACAAATACTTTGGGAGTACATTCATCAAAACAACATAAACAGTGACTCATATTATAAGGGTGTTTCTGTTATAATTTCTTTGTGATGGGAAAAACAAGCTGCTGGTGTAACAGATGTGACGCAGCTTGCTGACAGTCAGTCAGTCAGTCAGTCAGTCAGCTGTGTTGGGATGATGCCTGCAGATATAAACATGGGTATGAAATAAAAACCAAGTTAAATGTGTTGTACTAGTTTGGGGGGACCAAAAAAAAAAAGAATATTTGTGGTGAATGCGAGGCGTGTCGTCAGTCGAGGCGTTCAGGTGTTGCAGGTGTAAAGAGCTGCTGGGAGCAGCAGGGGGCGCTGCAGGACTGAGGAGGACACGACAGCTGAAATCACAAGAAAACACACAAATAAATGTTTACATCCCCATAAACACGAACTATCGTAATTTTAATCCAATAACTTTATTTGGTACATCTCAGATTTATGATGCTTAATTTATAATCAATAAATGTCTAGACTGTATTGATCTCCTGGAGTAAATGTTCAGTATACTCAGCTGCTGGATCAATAATTACAAGACGTCTCACTGAGGAGTTCAAATCTTCATGTTCTGAGATGAGCAGATCACAGCAGACGCACATGAGACCCGTGACCCAGTTCTGTTCTGATTCTAGTTGGTACTGATCGGTCCACAAGCTATTGGAGACTGAGACCCGAATCATAATCAATATGTGGAACTTAATCTGTCAATCACATTTACATCAGTTATGTGTTTGAATTCCTCACCACAGTCAACATAACCCAAACCCTCACCCGGTATAAGACCCAGTATCAGCCTTCTATCGGACCCAGTATCAGACCCAGTGTCAGACCCGGTATCAGACCTTCTATCGGACCCAGTATCAGACCTTATATTTGACCCAGTATCAGACCCCGTATCAGACCTTCTATTGGACCTGGTCTCAGACCTTATATTGGACCCAGTATCAGACCCAGTGTCAGACCCGGTATCAGACACAGTATCAGACCAGTATCAGACCCAGTCAGACTCTGAGTCAGAAGAGGTCTGTCTGATGCTGAGCTTGTATTCCTCCTCCACCCCTGATGGATGGAGCTCCCTCTGCTCAGTACACTGATTTGATCATCCCTCCATTACATGCAGTTGATGTGCACTGGTCCTCCTCCTCCTCCTCCTCCTCCTCCTCCTCGATCAGGGCCACTATAAGAAACAGAACAGCAGAGCTTGACTTCATTCGGCAACAAACAACAAACAACAAACATTGAATAATTATAATAACTGTTGATTTAATGAGTCAGTGTCAGTTTGTGGACAGAAGACAGAAAGAGGAGTGACACGCTTAAGATGAAGATGAAGATAAACCATCGTTTAGGGCTCAGTAACAAAATGAAGGCAGGAGATTTGTATTTATTTTTTGTAAAGCAAATTTAGAAGTAAAATCAAACATCACATTTTCTGGATGCTGTAACAATACTTGTTTTATTAGCTCGAGGGTTTGTGCATGAGATCAATAACACTTAACATGCTGTCGTCTTCTTCTTCTTCTTTAACTTTTTTACTAACTGTAGGGTTATTTATATATATATAGATATATTATATATATATATATATATATATATATATATATATATATATATATATATAGAGAGAGAGAGAGAGAGAGAGAGAGAGAGAGAGAGAGAGAGAGAGAGAGAGATAGATATAGGGTTAGGGTCTCTCTCTATCTGTTGATGCTAACACACTTCCTGTGCTTCAGCCCTACTGAGCATGCTCCAGCTTCTGCAGACTCCGCCCCCACTGCTGCTCCACCTGCTAGCGCCGCCCTGCAGCCTTGGGATAACGTCCCTGCTTCGTCTGACCCCGCCCCTCACAGGTAACCAATCAGCTGAGGGTCAATCTGAGTGAAAGACGTTGATTGGATACCTTTGTGTCCCTCTCAGTGATCACGTTTGATCATCATGTGTTTACTGACGTCTGTCAACCTCAAACTGACCAAAAACAAACACTGATGATGTTTCTGATGAGTTCACAGACGTTTGTTTGTTTGTTTGTTTGTATGTGAAGAACTAGGAGATTTATGGACAACACAGTGAACATTTAACCCTTTGCTGACCCATTTCACTTTGTTCAGCAGGTTTGTTTAATTTTTGTAACCTGAAATATTGTAAAGAAAGCCCTAAGTATTTATTTATTGATGTCAACTTGAAGATTAATGACACAACTTTTGACACGATTAAAGCAGATTTGCACTAACTTAAACATTAATTAGGAGTTACCCTAATTGGTCCAGATGATGAATGGTACCGTTTGGGGTCCTGAACATTTTCAGATGTGGAGCCAATGCTGAAATGCCACTTGGTGGCCATTTTACATTTCACTAAAACTAAATTGTGTATTTTTCATCATTCCTCTGAATCCAACATGATGACAAAGACGAGTCGACAGCTGCCTCCATGTTTTATGGTCGAGGATTCCAACAGAGAAACAGAGCGCTGCAGTGACCTCGTCAGAAGTTAGCATCTCTCTGGTTGCTCTGTGGGATTACGGAACTTGATTCTGGATCTTAACAGAACATCATCTCTAGGTTCTGATCTGTCCAGGTTCTGTTGATCCAGATACTCTCCACAGATAAACTCCACTCTGTGATGTGTGAGGCTAAATTAACTGTGTAGCAGTAAGAAGCTAATGTTAGGCCACAAACAGATGTTACAACCCTGGCTCTCAGGTTGAAACAAAGGAGAGGAGTTCCGCAGGCTGCAGCAACAACATCAGCTTTTGGTACTCACCACAACAGACCACTGATGAAGCCAACAATACATCACTACAGCTGAAACCTACCAAGCAACCATACTATCCAGGCTCTCAGTATCCCAGACGAGCCCCCATTTGTTACAACCCTGGCTCTCAGGTTGAAACAAAGGAGAGGAGACACACAGAGCTCTGAGACGATTTCAGTATTTATTTAACTAAACAACCCAAAAAGAACATAATGTGGGTGTGTGTTGTATCAAATGTAGTGTGTGGGGGTGTGTGTGTGTGCATTTCTATATGTATTTAATGCAGCAAACACCAAACCACAGCAGGTTGTAGGCCATGGCAGCAGTCAGCTGCTCAGCCACCAGAGAGAGAGAGCAGACTGACTGAGGCAGCCTTTTATCAGTGATGCCACACCCTAAGGTGTGGTCTGCTTAGGACGGCCCACTGCTTCCTGGTTCTCCTGGAAGGCACTGAGAAGACAAACAGATGCTCAACAGGGCCGTCACACAGACGACATCACGGTCACGACTGAAACGTCTCCACCACTAAGAGTCTTACTGCACAATTACTATCCAGGTTTTCTATAAACTGATCAATGTACAAGTTGTAAAGTCAGAGTTAGAACAGTGTGGAACTAAAGTGGCCTGTAAAGACGGACTAGTGAGTAGATGAGTCTCTCTCACTTTGAGTTGAGGGAACCAGATGTGCTAACATGTTAACATGCTAACTGATTTCTGGTTTTAGGACTACAGGCTGCATCACTGTTCTTGTAGCTTTAAGAATCGTCAACATTGACCTTAACCCTAACCCCCACATTTATGAGCAACAAAAGACAGTTCACTGAAATTAGATGAAACTATTTAGAATCAAACCTGTCAAAGGGTGTGTATGTGCGTGTGTGTCTGTATGTGTTAACAAAACAGTTAACATTGACCCTCTCGGCTCACCGTAGTTTGACTGAATGTTGTGTCTGCTGTGATGTGATGTTGTGTGTGTGTGCATGTGCTTGTGTGGTCGGCTGCAATCTGGACCTGGGTCCGGCTCCTGGAGGAGTCTTTAGTTCAGTAGTTAGCTGCTGTTCTTCTCCTCGGAGATGCTTCATGGTGTTGACTGTGTCTGTCTGCTGATCATCCTCCATGTTCACCAGCTTGTCTCTGACTGAGTCTGTCTGCTGTTATCAGAACTTGCGGGCTGAAAAAGGAGCGGATGATGGACAGATCTCAGGTCCATGTTAACCATTTTATAAGACACTGAAAACACAACAAACACAATACGTGCAGATAAACTTGTGAACGATCACCTGCAGCAGGTTAACCTCTCAGGATGCAGATCGCCATGGTGACCTGTGCTGTTCTGTCTCCACACCTGCAGTCTGAAGCGACAGTCTGCCGCTGGTTACAACTTCCAGCACAAAGCTGCTGTCTCCAGGTATCAACTCCGGCAGGGATCCAGCTCGGGTCCACATGCTGCCAGTGATTAGTCTGCTTTATCCACGCTACGTAACAAACATCTGCCTTTAAACAGGCTTCTTCTTCTAAAACTCCTCGCAGGACCATGAGTGGACTTCACGTCTCAGTATGCTTCAAGCAACAGCAACATCACCAGACTCCCTTAACAAATGTAGTGATTTTGAGTTAAAACAAACTTTATAACGTAGTGAAACTGTGTCTCTGACAGATTCTGACTCATTGTGTCCTTGTTGTAAATTCAGCATTAAATGTTTCAGCTGAAGTTGTTTGTCTCCTTGTAAAAAGTGTCAGTTTGTGGCAGCATGTCTGTACCAGCCTGTCTGCTTCTGTGTCTAAAGTGCTAAAGTCTTACCTGCCAACATTGATCAGCTGTTTGAACACACTGTTTACACTGATTTCACCATTTACACTCCATGAAAGAAGAAACATGTTATTGATCTAAACATGTCACATGTTACAAAGACACTAAACAGGAACAATATAGGCGACTTCTTTGTCCCAGTGGAGAAAGTCCCCAGACTCCCTTAACAAATGTGTCAGTTTAGTGAGTTGTTGAGTTGGAGACACTTTATAAACTCTGAGAAACTCTGTCTCTGACTCATTCATGTCTGTCAGATTACATGAACTTCTTTTTGTCTTTGAGCAGAAACATGGAGTCTTCCGTGTAAATCCCTTCGGTGAATAAAAGTTATAGAAGTTGTCCGAACTGGTTCTGTTGGACTATCTTCTTCATTTGAAGCATACTGAGGCTCATTTTTTGTTGGGAATTGAACCTCTAACCTGCCAGTGTTGACCATGTAACCGTTGAGTAATAAGACTTAACAACTTCATCCTGCAGGCAGAACCTCTTCTAACTGGCTCTGAAGTCCAGCTGTCATCTCTTACAAGCTGGTTGTCAGGCTGGTTTGTACTGGTCTGATTTTTTTTTTTTTTTAATTAAAACTGTCACTAACCTTTGAACATCATGTGTGTACAAACATCTAGCAAGCACTGATTAGATGATTTGCAGGGTTTTATCACTATATTTCAGCATTTGGGCCAGTTTGATTTGAATTGTGAAATCCTACAGAACCAAACATTACGTTAACTCAGACAACTTCTAACCTGCAAATCAACAAATCATTTGGCATTAAAAGTTGAAATTACAGTTGAAACATGGTCTTTTGTAATGAGTTAAAAGTTGCAAAGGTAACTTCCTGTTAAATAAAACAAGCGTTCTTACTGCATCAGATAAAGTCGATGTTTAGACCCACTTTGGATTTATCGTCACTTTGTGTCACTTTGTGTCACTTTGTGTGTGATTTGTGCGTCATAGTTTATTCTGTCTCTCGGGACATGTTTGTCACTTAAAATTGTGGTCCATGGACCGGCTCACCTTGTGGGCCTGGTGCCCGGGCCCAGCTGGCCCGCTCAGAAGTCCAGGAGGTGAAACAAAAACCAAGTTGCAGAAAAAAGTTTCACATATAAAATAGAAGTCTGAGAATGTTTGTGTTCAGAGTGACGCAGAGCCGAGGATGTGTGTGTCTGTGTGTTTGTCATAGATCAGATCATGTTTTCACTGTTGTACAACTAGTAATATTGATGTCTCAGTAAGTTTATATATAGACAGTATAAATGTGTGTGTGTGTGTGTGTGTGTGTGTGTGTGTATAAATCACAGTATATGTATGAACGAGCATGTCTTCCTGCCTCTGCAGCCCGTACGCTCAGCCTCCTCTGATGCATCAGGCACCACAGGCCCCGCCTCCACAGCACTACCAGCCAATCCCCCAGCAGTACCAGCAGCCTCCCATGCAACAGTTCCCGCCCACACAGCAGAGCTCCATTCAGATCCCTCTTGGCCCCGCCCCTCCCAAGGTGGTCAGCACTGCCTGCATCTACCCCTCCCAGCCAGGTGAGAACACCTGAGAGCTCATACGACACACAGGCAGAAGAAGAACACACTAACGGTCTTCTTCTCCTCCAGGTCCGGCTCTCGCACCATCTCTAATCCCACCTCCTCAGCCCCGCCCCCCAGCTACTGCCCCCGCCCCTGCATCGACTGGCCCCGCCTCTGCTGGCAGACCCCCTTGGGTGGCTGACCCCAACTTCGCTGATAAGTTCGACCCCAGTAAGATGACCACCACTGTGAAGGTGCAGCCACTGCCCCAAGCTGCCCCTCCTCCACCAGCATACATCCCCAATCCCTCCCCCGCTGCACCTGCGGCTCCCAGCCCCGCCCCCATCACACCAAGCCCCGCCCCATTCTCTCCTGTGGCAAGGGGCGTGGCCCAGAGGGCGGAACGGTTTGCTGCCAGCAGCCGTACGCCTCTGTGTGGAGCCTGTAACAGCGTCATCAGGTGAGTCACACCTGCTGCCTCTTCTTCTTCGGTTTTCTGTGGTCGCCTGGGTGGAGTTTGAAAAAGTAGGTTTGTGATATTTCAAGAATTTGTGGAAACAAACAGTAGGTGGAAATGGGCGGGGCCCATCATGAGCTTAAGCACAATTCGGTGAACGTGTGGATATAAGGTTTTTGAATGTGCAACAAAGTATATGTGAGTTATAAGCCAAAACGCACTTTCCTCACCTAGTGGTGGAAATTGAAGACGATAGATTATGACATTTTTCGGAAGTGTCAAGAAGAGAAGATCTAAGATGATGACCTGGTACTGTTGTCGTCTGCAGGGGCCCGTTCCTGGTGGCTCTGGGTCGGTCCTGGCACCCCGAGGAGTTTAACTGTCACTACTGCCACATGTCTCTGGCTGATGTCAGCTTCGTGGAGGAGCAGAACAACGTCTACTGTGAGAACTGCTACGAGGAGTTCTTCGCCCCCACCTGCGCCCGCTGCAACACCAAGATCATGGGGGTGAGATGCTCCTCTGTGTACAAGTACACCTGTGTACAAATACACAGGTGTACAGGTGTTGGAGTTCTCAACGGGCCTGAAAATTACAACCTGACCTGACCCGGCCCACAGGTTTTTAAGCCCTAACCCGACGCAGCCCCACACACCGGCATGAATTGTCTGCCCGAACTCGACCCTCCGTGCGCCTGCTTTGTTTTCCTCAACACAAACAACTGAAACGCTTCAACTTTAGATAGCATATATAAATAAATGTGCCATACATAAATATGAAATTAAATCTTCACACAATACAAAATAAAAATAACTCAAACACTTATCAATCCAGCTACTATTTCACACCACACATTGTATCTAAAACACTGAAATGGACACATAATAGGCATATATCTTACAAACGTAAGTGGAGGTTTATAAGGCATCGTGGAGGAACAGTAATGCTTCCACAGTGGATGAACTGAGGCGTGTCCTCCTCTCGTCGATGGTAAGGCAGCCACACTAAACAGCCTCTCGCTGCTGCTGCTGCTGCTGCTGCTGGCACACACAGCACCTGCTGTCTTCACCACACGTGAACAGCGATGATTCACAAAAAACAATATATAATTTACAACCTGCAAGAAATGTATTTTATAAAAAAGGAGGCCTGAGGCCTGACCCGACCTGACTCTTTTGCATATTTTTTTGGCCCAACCTGTTGAGAACTCTAACAGGTGTACTGTCTGACACGCTGTGTCATGTGATGTGTTACAGGAAGTGATGCACGCTCTGCGGCAGACATGGCACACCACCTGCTTTGTGTGTGCCGCCTGTGGCAAACCCTTCGGAAACAGCCTCTTCCACATGGAGGACGGAGAGCCATACTGCGAGAAAGGTATGGAGGTGGTCACACTGGGGTCAGAGCTCAGAGGTCAGAGCTCAGGGGTCAGAGCTCAGGGGTCAGAGCTCAGGGGTCAGAGGTCAGAGGTCAGAGGTCAGGGTCAGCTATAGAATGAGTGTTTCATTGTGTGTCTCTGTGTCTCTGTCAGATTATGTCGCTTTGTTCAGCACCAAGTGTCACGGCTGTGACTTCCCGGTCGAAGCTGGTGATAAGTTCATCGAGGCTCTGGGTCACACCTGGCATGATACCTGCTTCGTCTGTGCGGTAAGAAACATAACCACAACCAGAATCACGACCAGATCCAGATCCATTTCCAGAACCAAACCAGAATCCATTCAGTAATTTAAACAGTCATAGTGTATGTCTTGTTACAGAACTACTGGCCCACTTTTATTTTAATTAAAGGTCTGCAGGTTTATTTTGCACTAGAAACTTTTTTTAAGTTCTGTTCTGTTTTTGTTTGAACTCAAACTGTTAGTCAAAGCCAGAAGCCTTTAAATGATTCTGACCGATGTGGGAACACTTCACGAGCCCAAACCCAAACCTGTGATTGGACCTGTTCCTGGAGGGAGATGACTTTATTTGTGTCAACAGACCCGTCTGTCGGTAGACCCGTCTGTCGGGCAGCGACAGCTCCTCTCTGCCTGTAGGATGTTTATGTCCTGGCTGTAATGCTGTCACCTGTGTTGTACCTGCAGGTGTGCCACGTGAACCTGGAGGGTCAACCTTTCTACTCAAAGAAAGACAAACCTCTGTGCAAGAAGCACGCTCATGCCATCAACGTGTAGACCAACGACCATCGATAACCACCGCAAACCACAGACAACAACTGTGTAAACGTGTGTGAACGCTCGTTATGATGCAAACTAAGAAGTTCACTTTGGTTTGAGACTTTTCTCTCTGAGCATAAATATTAACCATTAAAACGACGTAGCCTGATGATTCTGCTTCAAAACAGGAAGTCATGATGTTTTCTGTCGTCCATCCATCCATTTTATTCTCAGCTGTTTATTTTCTTATGTTTTCTACCACAAAAACTATGTGTGTGTTTAATGTGCTGTTCAGGTCTCAAATAAGTCCGAGCGCCAAATTACATCAACATTAACATCTAACTGATAAATAAACTGACTTATGTGAAATATTAAATATGTAACTTACAACTTCAAATCAATATTTAGAATAATATTGTTGTGATTATGTGATCATTTGTTCTTTGGATTATACATGAAGTATGATTATGCTTCATGTATAATTATACTTTAAGTATAATCCAGATGGATATAGAAAAGGCTTAGGGTTGTCATCCCTCTCTTTTCTTTTTCTGTCTTTTAGAGATGCGATAAAGCAAAGTTAATCATTTCAGATCAATTTTGCAATTCCAATTAATATTTCATATTTTACAGACAAACTTTAAAAAAGAGTAACTCTAACTCTAAAGATGTGATTATGATAGCTTTTGTTTTTAAATGTATGAATGAACAGAGAGAGTTGTACTGAAACAGCCTCGTCACTGAACTGTCGTCTGTCTCTTGAATCTTGTTCATCGTGTCTTGAACTCTTCGTGCCTGTTGTGATTTCGATCTCTTGAACTTTATTTTTTTCACTTTACTAAAAACTGTTTTACTAATGTTTGTTCAGCAGCAGCTCCTCACTCTTCAGCGCAGCATCACTGTTACATCTTAAAACTCTTTATTTCCTGTTGTGCTTTTGATGACATGTGATCATCTGTGCTCGGAGTCCTGGATCCTGTCTTGGACCTGGTCTAGTCTGGACTGAGGTGGTCTGACAGAGCAGCACATGAAGAAGCCTTATCCCACCTGTGATGAGAGAATTGACACTGACAAGGTTTTTAGAATAGAACACGACCAGGAGACACTTTTCACTGCCGCAGCTGAATCTGTGAGACCCATGAGACCAGGTCCAGGAGCAGGTGGTCTTTGCTGTGGTCCTCTCCTGTGCTGGTGTCTCAGCAGCTTACAAGCTAAGTCGCTAATGTTACATTGCTCCCTGACAAACGAGCCGTCTGTTTTACAGAATAAGTACTTAGTTACTGTCCTTCAGGTCATGTCTCCTGTATGTGTCCTCTGAGTCTCTGTGTGACTTCTCCTCTCTACATCTGAACTTTCTCCTCCTCACAGCTTCTGAACAGCCTCGTTACTTTAGTTTGATGCATCTGAGGTGAATTCTGGATTCTTGTTATTTCCCAACATCAGCAGACTGATGTGGACCAATCAGACGCAGCGAGACGAGACAAAGACGTAAAAGCCGTAAGAAGCCGTAAACAGACAGAGAGGGAGGCTGGAATGTGGAGAAAAGGCGTGTTAGTGTCTCGTATCTGCAGAGAGTTTCTGATTTTCTCTCTTTGTTGCTGCTCGGGACGCTTTACCAACCCAACATGTGTCTATTTGACGTCCTGGGAATGAGACTCAACAATCAACTGTCTCTGTGGTGCGTTCAGGAACAGCTGGGACAAGTCCTACTGATTCTACCTTTAACTTTAATAGTCTTTGAATTCTATTAATATGACGTGAGCTTCAGTTAGCTTTGAGCACAAATGTCCTTCAGAGGGAGACTTTTTACTCTGATACTCTGAGTCCATGTCAGAGCCTGAACTCTGTTACTGTGCTGGAGGAAACAAGATGAATCAGAGCTTCTACTTTTACACGGGTATCTGAACTTCTGCTGGAGGACAGACTGAGGACTTGTACCTCCTCCTTGTGGTGTAGAGGTATCTCCTGTACCAGCTCGCTGGTTGTTGGTTGTAGTTCTATTCTCTGTGGTGCATTCAGGTGCAGCTTTAAGTCTGAGACACAGGAGACATGAGGCAATGCAGTTGTAGTTGTTGTAGTTGTACTCTCAGTCAGTGCTCTGAAGAGAGAACACAACATAATGTGACATCATGCATCGTCACAACACAGGTGGTTCTGTTGGACCTCTGCTGGAGTGTTTGATCATGAAAGAAACTGAAATCTGCTGTAGTCTGGAGTTTTTCTCCAGGTGAAGCTGCTGCTGCTGCTGCTGCTGCTGATGATGATGATGTGAGTGTAGCTACTAACCCTCTCTGACTTCACTTGGTACAGTCGGTGTTACTATGCAACAATAACCTTGATCTCATATTTATTGACTGTGTGATATTTATTTACAGATAATATATCATCACTGCTGTCACATGAGTAGCTGTCTCATTTGTTTGAAGGCTGTTTGACATCACGAGATGTTTTCTGAGAGTTGATGGATATTTTTTGATTATTCCTTTAATGTTAATGTAACTGTCGAGGCTCTGCTCACACTAGATAGATAGATAGATAGATAGATAGATAGATAGATAGATAGATAGATAGATAGATAGATAGATAGAATTCGTCTCCTGAGAGCTGAAGCTTTAAATATTTCCTGTCAAGTTTTTCCACTTCACTTCAACACAGGTGGAACATTTTGAGCAGCACCTGGTGGCATTTAGAAGAACTGCAGTTACAGCATGCTCAGCACAGATCGGGTTCATGAGGTTCTGAAGCAGTCAAGAAGAATAAACAAAGTTAAAGCGCGTCAAAAAAATTTATTAGAAGGAAACTTAAGGAAACTTTTTTGTTTATCACCAAAACACATTGTTGTTTTCTGCAATGTGGGTGGAGCCTCAGACTGAATAATAAAAGATATTGATCAATTGAACTTTAATGTGCGGACACGTCTCCCTGCAGCGCTCGGTGCCTTCAGGCTGCTCTGGGATCTGTTTGTCTGACCGGCACACACTTTGTGAGTCTGTATGTGAGTTTGTGTGTGTGTGTGTGTGCTGGTTTACAGTTTATACTTTGAATATTTTATACAGTTTGTGAGTTTGTCAGAGATGTATGTCTGCATGCAGAATGACGGTCACTGTTCGGAGTTTGTATCACTGATGTCACTGAAACATCTCTGATGTCACTGAAACATCTCTGATGTCATGTTCAGCCTGACGGAGGAGTAGCCGGAGTCTCGTGCAGACGTTCAGCTGCTTCACCACTTTTCTTTAACAGGTTTTAAATATTTGAAGATTTTGTGTTACAGCTTGAATAAACTGAGCACTTCAAACACTACAAACTGCTGCTTTTGTGTGTTTTTAAGATGCGACTCTTTCCTGCAGGATTCTCAGTTTGATTTTGGTTTCAGAGTCACAGGAGAAATATTTAATACTTAATCGGTTAAATGATGAAAGTCAGTGAAGTGTGGTAGTCCACAAAACAATTCTGGAGCTTCACAGTAAAACAGAGTTGCAGCGTTCTGCTGAACAACTGAAGCAGCTGAGACTTGATTTAAAACAGAGAAATAACCAGAGAAACATCAGATGTCGCCATCAGCTCGTCTGCTGTGATCACAGTCTGCAGCAGAGAACACATCACTAACTGATCTCAGACCAGATCACAGACTGATCTCAAAACAGATCACAGACTGATGTTAGAACAGATCACCAACTGATCTGAGAACAGATCACCGATTTTTGAGTATTTGAGCTTGTGTTTGGTTTAAATAAAAAATGACGTGTTTGAAAGGGACATAAGAAAAAAGGCCAAAGAATTTACAACAAAAACGTTCATATTTCAACATTTATTATTTATTACAACTTTATTTTTTTAAACTCACATTTTCATGCCCAACAGCTTCTCTCATGTTGTGTTGTGACGGTCTGTAGGATCAAATAATTGTTTCCATCAAGTTTCTAACCTTGATGTCTTCACGCTGTTTTATGGAACTAAACTTCCTACAAACATTCAGAATGAATCACTCAAAGTTCCTCTTTCACTTTTACTAAACTTATTTATAACTCTTCAGTTTTCTGTCAGTGACAACAGAACAGTGACTTACTGCCAAATCCAAAACTTGTATTATTGTTTACTTACATTTATTATTATTATTATTATTATTATTATTATTATTATTAATAATAATAATAATAATAATAATAATAATAATAATAATGTTAATGTTATTGATTATAATAATAATAGTCTTAGTAGCACTTGGGGTGATGCCTTCAGCCCTGAAAAGAACGCTACAACAAGAGAAAACAAAAGCAAAGTTTAACTCACAAGATCTATTAAAGCATTATCTAAAAAACTCGAGGCTGTTTTAAAAACACCTGCGAGGTGAAGCACGAGCGTGTCCTTGTCAGCTGCTCCTGGCAGGAAGTTGGGCCAGTGTTCTGATCAGAGGTTGATCATCTCGTCCTCACACACGATCTTTGATCATCTCGTCCTCACACACGATCTTTGTCCGGCTGCTTCTGTCCTCCATCACCAGACGGTGAAACCACCGAGCAGCGAGCGGCGGCGACGAGACGCGACGCCGCGACTATCACAAGTAACCTGGAAACTAACGCGGTTCTGTCGTTCGGTTCGGGTGGAAGTTTGGATTTGAGCAAGTGGGATGAAATACCGTCGAAAGCTGCGCCACGTCGGCGGGAGAAAGTGAAGAAAGAAGACGAAAGGTAAGAGATCCTTAAGTTGATCCCAGCCTGCGGGTCTGAGCCCGACTTTTGGGCTCCGTCTATCTGTTGGAATTAACGCACTCCCAGGGCTGGAATGATTCGTGTTTGTGATTTGTCGAGTTGAAAATGTCTTTTTTATTTTAAACTTGAATTGTTTATATTCTTGAAGCACTTCGTGTTTGTATGATTGATGTCACTGATTATAAAGCATGGTGGTGGGAATAAGTTAGTAATAATGATCGGGAGTTATGCGAACAGATTTTTAAGCGCCAGAACGTAGACGAATCCCTCCGGCTGCCGTCGTGGAAAAAAAAAAGTTGGTTTGAGCTCCGCGGCAGCGCCAAGTTGTTTTATTGTTGTTTTAAATCAGGGGTTATTTCAAAACCAACAAAACCGACCTTAGATAATTATATTAACACAATAATAGTTCACTGTGGTTAAGTTTTCTGCTGTTTTGTTTGTGTCCGGAGAGATTTGTACCGTTTAACGCCTGTTAGCCACATTCCTCTGTTAGCTAACTGCTGCATAGTTTACACTGCTCGTCTGTAATTATAGGAAAGCTTGGGGGTGTAAAATGCCAACATTTGGCACCAACCTCAGCCAGATTATTAGTAGTGACCAGTTTCGTGGTCATTATTAGGCTGTTTTTTAAACAGGTAAGGTTCCTTTAAAAACGAGCTAACGTTGAAGTTGTGGTAGTTTATTTCAGGTTAGCTAACTGTGAGTAACGTTAGCTTTGCAGCTACCATGAGAGTTTATTGTGGTTAACGATGAAGAAATCCATGGTTAGCAAGAGCCTGTTCTTAAATCTGGTGTTTTATTACGTTCATGTAGTTTATTTTATTTAAACGCTGCTGAATGTTAAGTTATCGTTGTCGAAGTAGTTAGCATCGTCGGCTAACTGAGCGTCACAACAGTGTGAGAGCTGATACCAGCTTTAATGTTCTCATTGATCACAGCTGGTTTGTTCTGTTCCTGACATGTGGCTTTAATTTGTCATTCTGAAGGTGTTTTAGTCGTTTCACTTCACATGAAGTTCATCGTCACGATTTCATAACAATATTTTTAAAGAGGCTGCCGTTAGTTATACTAACTCAGAAATACATATTTTTTTCCATCAGTGAATAAACAAGCTGTTAATAATAATAATAATAATAATAATAATAATAATAATAATAATAATAATAAAGGTTAGGTCCTGGAACACCGTTTGAAGCTAGTGAGGTGGCAGGGTCCGCCACATATAAACACAATGTCCCGAACACCTCGACTCCACCAGAACCGCGTCTGTTACGTCCCAGCTGACAGGTTTCACTGCAGTCTGTGTTAACTCCACCAGCGCCGCTGCGTATCTGCTCAGCCCTGAGTTATGTTTCTCTATGAAATGACTTCGTTTTTTAAAGAAATGAATCATTTTGGGTATGACATTGTTGAATTATTCATTTTAAAACAGGATCTTAATCTCAATGGTGACAGCATCATAGTGTTCGACATTGAAGTCCTTATTAAGCCACAGTCTCAGTCCTCCTTCTTTATGCTTCAGATGGAAGTAACAGAAAATTTAATCCACAATTTATTTTATTGGATTTATGCAAACTATATCCCAGAGTTTATCTGAAGATCATTTAGCACCTCATCAGTGTGATTTGTGGTTATCCTCCACACTGTCTCTTTGTGATTCTGTGGATGGTGTTAACCCAAACCTACAGATACTAAAACGATAGTAACTTCAGACTCGATTGATCAGATTAGATCACATTTTTCTCCTCCATCACATAGGGAAGTTATTCTTAAACATCAAGTATGAACAGGAGGAACGATGACAGTCAACAGAACCTGTCTGTGTTCATCTGGTTTTTAAAGACTACCTCCTCCATCCACACACAGACCAAGACTTAAAATGTGAACTTTTCTTATGCGCTTCTGAATGGTGTGGCTGATTCTTCACCAGCATTAGAACCTGTTGTTGTAAAGCTGTTACTGAATGGAGATTTTGTGCCTCTGTGTCTGTCTATCTACAGAGAGTCATTTCTGATACAGTATTAACGATATGTTTTGAAAGTATTTATTTCTGACTGAAAATGATTTGAGGCCTTTAAAAACAGGCACTCTGCTCTGTGATAGCTCTGCAGCTCCCTCTCCATGAGGGTCAGATGGAGAGCGGTCATATTGGAGGGGAGGTGTTGTTAGAAATTAAAATCTGGTTTTATCCGTATGTCAGACAGCTGAACATTCCTCAGCCAAGCCCGGATCTGTGTGACCGAAATAACAGGCCGGCTGACTGACAGAGGGCGACCCAGCTAGGCCACAACAACAGAGAGAGACAGAGAGAGACAGAGAGACAGAGAGAGAGACAGAGAGAGATTAAAGTCGATCAGAACTGGGCGTCCTGCTGCTCCGAGCTGTTGCGTGACCAAAAATTGATTTTGGGGCAGTTATTGGCGATGAAAAGATTCTGATGTATAGACACACTTCTTTGCACGGTCCCCGTAATGTTGTCATCATCACTTGTGGCACAGTGATGTGACAGACGCTGGTGTTTTACAGGTCTTCTGCATTATCGTCTCTTATTGGACAACCTACACACAGATTAATGTTAATGTATCTGTGAGAGGCAGATAACAGACGGTCACCTCTCTGTCCACATTCATGTCTTTTTTCTCATTAATGTTGGATTGTTTCAATCTACAAAAAATCTAGTCCAAGATAATAGTTGTGAAATGTCACATTTGACCTATCATAGATGTATTCTCTACATAGTCATTTTTGACAATAAAATGTATTATTAAACTATTAAAATATGTATCAGTTATGCATGCAGTTATGCAGTTATGATGTGTTATGATTGAGATCCTGGCCCATCAAACATCCTGGAAAGTGACAAAGTTACACCTCCGGCTTTTCTTCTCACACAGACGCTTTCTCGCCTCTGATTCCACCTTTGGATCAGAGCCACGGTGAAACTTTCCCCCCTCTCCTCATCTCAAACTTTTACACAAATGACAAAGCGAATCGTTGGCTCCTGATTCCTGCCTTGACCTGGCCATGTGAATGGGGCTTATATATTCAATGTGTAAGAAGTCATTTACTTTCAGCTCGAGTACAAATTAATTAATTGTTTTGAAGCACACTCATTTATTTTCATGATATTCTCCTGCTGTAGGAGGACTTTGATGAGTCCCTGGTCTTGTGTTGAAGCATTCATGTAGTTCTGTGTCTTCAGGATGGACAAAGGTTAAAAGACGCTGTTCTCCATCTACGGCTTTGACTGAAGTGTGTTATCTCTCTGACACTGATTGTGTGTCAGTTGGTGATAAGTCTGCAGTGTATCTCCGTCACTGCAGGTCTGTTCTCATGAGATGGCCTGGGACCAGACCAGAGTCCAGTGTAGACCAGCTAATGCTGCTGAAGCTTGCTTGAAGCACGACTGGACTGTTTCTGGAAAAATCTACTGTTACCAAAACAAAAGCATGATGATTGGTTAAAGTCTGAGGCTTCACAGTTCAGTGGGCCAATCAGCTGATGTCTGATCGGTGGTGTGAGTTCTGTCTCGTAGTTTGTTGGAGGTCCTCTTCCGTCTCTGGTCTTTTCATGTCGGCCATGTTTGTCGCTGCTGGACAAAGTCTTGAAGTAAATCCATCGACACATTGTTCTATGGTTGATGAACAAATGTCCGTCACAGTCAGAGTTGGTGTATCTGTGTATAATAATTAGTGTTGTGAGCGTCCTGTTACTGTTGCTTTAGTGTTTGATTAATTAAAACCCTTCAGTGCTGGAAGACACTTAATCAGAGAGATGACTGTATCAGAGCCGTGAGTGTGGAACAAAGTTACACACACTTTTCATATTGTGATTTGTACACTTCTTAGGGTTAGGGTTACAGTGAATACAGTGAATTTAAACTAATCCAGTGTCATACAACAGTCATGCAGTGAGTCCACCTCTCCTGCTGTAGAGGTGTGAGTCCTGACCGACTTCACAAATCGATTTGAAGTCACTCGTCAATTTTCAGTGCAACTTGATCATCGTCGATTTAGACAAGCAGTTAGACAAATCTGAACAGTTTCATTTAGAAAGTCATTTAAAAATTCAGATGACAGCAATCAACAATTGATTAACGTTTTTAATCCAGATATCTGTGTAACATGTCTGTACAGAAACATCTGCAGCGATGTCGTATTGCTCTGCAGCTCTAAGATGTTAAATTCATATCTCACAATTCAATTCAAGACTTGTGAGGAACCGAACGAACTGGGAGCTGAACAGTCTGTCGTTGTTGCGGCAGCTCTGACTCTTTTTCTGTTGCTCGCTATTTCCGCTTGTCTTCCTCGTCTTTGTGGCTCTTATTTTCTGTTTTTCTCTATCAGCTAATTTGTCTTGTCTACTGATACTTCTCATGAAAGCATGATTTAAAAAGATCATACATAATGAGTCAAAGAGCAAATGCTGCCAGTTATCAGCATGTTTCATGTTGTTTGTTTTGTTCCTTTCTCTTGATTTCATCCTCTGTTTCTTCACGCCGCTCTTTCTTTTCACTTTGCTTCTCCACCGGCTCTTTATCCAAATCACTTCTACCAGTTACTCACATTGTGTCTGTTCAGACTGTTTGAAGATGATTTTTTGAATGTAGAAAATGTGATTTAAAAGCTGATGAGAGTCAAACAGGTATTGCTTTCTGTTCTTGTTCCTGCTCTGTCTTACAACCTCTCTCTCATCTTCATCTTCCTCTGTTTCCTTTTCCCTCCTCTCTGTCTGCTCCTCAGTTTTCTCTCTCCTGGGAGTGTTTCTGTCTTGGAGGCAGAGCTCATGGATCTCTCTCCTTCCTCTGCTCTATTTCTATCCTTCTCTCTGCCCCTTTTCTTTCCCTGCATTTTTTCCTTTCCTCCCTCCTCCACCTCTCCCTCTCTTGGAGTGTGTTTCCAGTCTCGGAGGCTGAGGATCAGATTACTCAGGGAGACTCTGAGGCTCTCTGGCAGGCGAGGTGGCAGTGGTGGAGAGGGAGGGAGGGAGGGAAGGAGATCAGGTTTCACATCTCCAGTGCTCTCTGTCTGCTTCACCTCCCTCCTCCTCCTCCTCCCCCGGTGGCCTGGAGACAGAGTGGCTGAGTCGGGGAGGAAAACATGCAATCCACCCTCCTCCTCCTCCTCCTCCTCCTCCTCCTCCTCCTCCCCCTTCTCCATACGTCCAGCCTCTCTGCTGCAGCACAGCAGATAAATAAAGGCAGTAAATGGGAGCTGAGCACACAGAGGTACGATTCTTCACCTCCTCCACCTCCCCCTCCATCCCTGCAGAGATATTTTATATCCTGCGCTGTGTGTTTTCATTCTCCTGGATGTGTGTTAAAGGTGAAACTGCTGCAGGGAGACAACCAAAGCTGAGGATCAGACCTGGACTCAGAAATCACTAAAACGTGTCTCTGGAAGTAAAAGCAGCAGTAACAACAGTGGTGGTGGTGGTGGTGTAGCTGGGCTGTAGGACAGTTACGGCTTCAGCAGCAGTAATCTGATTGTTTTGGAGGGTTTTTATTCTGTTTTCTTTTTTTCAGAAGAAAGTTTCTGTCAGTTAGAAAGACGTTGTTTCACGGGCTGCAGCTGACCAACAGATGTTTGTTTCTGTAGAAATAGTAACAGTTCCCACTAGGGCTGCATGATTTTGGAAAAAACTGTAATTGCGATTCTTTTTTTTTTTTTTTTTTTTTTAACCCTGCGATATATATTGCGACATGAAAAAATACAGGAATTTTCATCAGATTACCTGAACAGCACTTTGTTATGCTGCACTGCTGTTATGTTGTGGACAATTAACCTGCACTGATCTGACCTGTTTTTGACGTACTGAGCTGTGTGGTACCCACATAAATAGTCAAACAAATTAGTTGTGTTACTTTACTCATTGTGGCAACAGATGCAAGGCACTGTCGACACAGAGCATGTGTTTGGTCAATATCATCCTTCTTGGAGCTGAAATAATTCCAGATAACATTGCTTTTGTTTTTGGCACCAAGTCTTTGTTTGGCTTTGTGTGTGTGTGTGTATATATAAAAAAAAATAAAAATAAAAAATAAAAATATATATAAATATATATATATATATATATAAATATAAATATAAATATAAATATAAATATATATATATATATATATATATATATATATATATATATAAATATAATATAATATAATATAATATACGCACGTGAATAAAGAGCAAATTAAATGCAGATACTGATGGGTTGGTCAGCTCAGTTTGTTGAGCTAAATTATTTAACTGGACAAAACACTGAATTTTAATGACAAACAACCTGTTTTATAGCAACACATCCTCCTGTTCTCTGGCTTGAGTTGAAGGTTGAAGGAAGGTCAACACAGCCTCCATGTTGACCGTCTCCAGTGGCTCCAGTTGTCCTTTAATGGTATTGATCTCTGCTTTAAATACACCCAGCCCATCCCAGTGAATAATTCAGATCAGCTCACCACAGCAGAGAGAAAACCTTCCTTGTTCTTCTAATGGAGGAAGTGGATGAAGTCTGGCGATCTGCATGCTTTGTCAGACTCTGTTTGGAGTCAAACCTGCTTTTATCCTCCTGCTGTGAAAATGTGATTACTTGTGGCTGTGTGTGATTCGTGTGGTCATGTGACAGCGGTGGATGGGACTGCATTCCTCCAGAGTTCACAGATGTGAAGGGTTCACCAAACCACAGGAATGGAATCAGATGTGGTTATATAGAGATCACAACAGGATGGAACAAAGCCTGCTAGTATTTTGACTGCAGTAAGTAACTGGAGCTGTGATTGGCTGGAGTAGTGTCCAGTGGTTGTCTCTCAGAGGTCAGTTTGGTCCTGGTCTCAGGACCACGTGGATGGATTTGGATTTCCACTCAGTGATCCCCCTGCCGAATAGGTGCGGTGATCCCTCTGAAGTGAAGCTGGCCCCTGATCCCCATCCTGACCCCGGACCCCAGAGTCCTGATCCCCTCTGTCAACTGGCCACTAACAGAGCCGTCTCCTCCTGCTGTCATCAGACTGAGATGTTCACACACAGTCAGCTGATGACTTAGAAACCCTTCTGACACAACGTGATCACAGAGAGAAGTCTCAATAAAGGAAGCAGCCAACTCAAGTGTTTGTGAGAGAAGACATTTGGTACCAAGCTGGTGTGATTTTATACATTTGTCTTGTGTCTCTGAATCTACCGCTTCCTGTTGGTCCTTCAGAGTCGGACTGATGAAATGCATTCAGTGGTTTCATGTTCTTGGCTGCAGCCATGAGGAAGAAAAATATCAGCGAGGCAGAGTTTTCCCACTCTGCCTGAGCGTCTGTGAAAGCAGCAGTGCTCCCTCCCTCCCTGTGTCCTCGTTTCAGGTCTTTAATTTCAATTAGCTCTGGCTGCTGGTTGACTTTGATGGCATTAGTCTTCCTCCCAGCCTCCACACTCGTCCCTCTGCTTTCGTCTTCCTCTGTTGGTTTTGTGAAAGCCGCCGGGTTTAACTGCTGAGATCAGAATTTGAATACTTCGCTTCCACTTCCTGCCAGCCTCCAGCCTGCTGTTCATACACACACACACACACACACACACACACACACACGATACAGGGCATCATCTGGTGTTTCCTAGCAACAAGTTGCTGTAATTGGACTAAAACCAATGTCTGAAATAGATTAAAGAAAGGAAGAAAGATTTTCACCCTTTGTTCTACATCATAAGGTTCATTAGTAAATACTCCACGTTGAATTACAAAGTGCTTACATTGCAAACATTGGGACTACAGAGGTTGTCGGGGACATTAAACGTCCTCACAGCAACACGGAGACTCATCTACTCACTAGTCCGTCTTTACAGGCCACTTTAGTTACACACTGTTCTAACTCTGACTCTGACTTTACAGCTTGTACATTGATCAGTTTATAGAAAACCTGGATAGTAATTGTGCAGTAAGACTCTTAGTGGTGGAGACGTTTCAGTCATGTGACCGTGATGTCGTCTGTTTGTAGCCTAACATTAGCTTCTTACTGCTACACAGTTAATTTAGGCTTTATGAGTCATTTGTGGCTGCACAGAGATAATTTTAAATAATCATACACTATAATTAGTGATAATCTTTATTTTATTGTTGATTTATGTCTCAGATAATTGTTTTAACTCTTAACTGGGATGCTGAGACAGTTTTGTTCCACCAGAAGTCTCAGAACTGACTTCAGTACGCAGAAGGGATGTCAGTTTAAAGAAACTGATAAAGGAACTCCTGGCTGTAATTTCTTTTGAAAAATCTATATGAGGGAAACACAGAAGTGGAGGTATTTGATAATGAATTAATCCAAGATTGATTGTTGACAAACGATGTCTGAGAGAGCAGCTTCCCTGCAGAATGAGCGCGTGTTTGTTCTGCGTGTGTGTGTACCATCACAGCCTGCATACCTGTACCTGCCTCTCTTCCGTGAGGAGGACTGGTTTCACAGCTTTTCTGTCACACTCTGGTTTCCATACCTTTGTCTGGCATGTTGCGCCAAACACAGAAATTTACCTTCAGCCGCCTCAGAACAGTTTGTACTTTAAGTACAAATATGAAAGAAAATTTCATACATTGTTGTTGATGAACAGGAAACCAAAACCAGGAAAATCTTTCTCCTCCTGCTCATGTTTCAGGTGTTTTGTCAACTGTGAGATCACGTGAAGTGACACAGCTGTGTTCGCACTGTAACTCACATCACAGCTGCCATCAGATGGAATCGGTGATATCACGGAGTTGTCGATGATGTTTTGTAACCATCAGACTGACGTGTGAACGTGTTGACAGAAAAGGAAAGTGTGAAGAAGAAGTTGGCGTGCAGCAGCAGATGTTCCTCTACTTCCTGCTTCCTTTAAATAGACACTCGCTCTGTTTCAGAGTGTAAACAGCCCACAGTGACGGGTGGCGCTACCGAACCGCAGGGGTCTCTGGGAAATCATCAGCACGCCGGTGTCCGACTGTCTGGGGGAATCCGTTGAGGTCAAAGGTCAGCAGGGCTTCACACTCCTTCACACGTCTGCTGCCAAAACTAACACACTTAACTGGAAACTGTTCTAAACACTGTGTGTGTCTGTGTGTGTGTGTGCGTGTGTCCACCTCATGAGAGGAGTAACAGCAGCAGAGTTATTCTAGAACAGATGAGGAGAAAATAGATGTCCGAAGACGGGGGCCGAGAGTGGTCACGAGGTTGGCAAAAAACAGCTGCTGCTGTTCTGTCCAACACACACGCACACACACACACCTTGTTTATGGATGGAGAGGCGTTGCCAAGAAAAAGAGACAGACGGAGGGAAAAACAGATTGTGCTCTCCCACACGCGGCTGAAGTGAAACACAGCTCTTCTTTCCATCCAGCAGTTTTCTTGTGAGCTGATGAATTCTATTCTGGAAACAGTCAAACAAGTGTTAAATCCTAAATAATGCTTAAAAAAGGTTTTACAACAAAGAAGAAAGAGGAACACTGAGAATTCAGTCATTCAACAAAAAGTTTTACACCAAATCTAACAATCAGTAGATGATTTATGACAATCAACCTCATATTAATCAACACTTTTTTAATCCTTGACGAATCAAATATCAAAACTACCCTCACTCATTACTTGTTATTGATATGTTTCTGTGAAGTGCAGCTGAATATGAGAAATAGTTGAAACATTTTGTCACAGATGTTAAACTCCAGTTTTCTTGTAGCTGCAGCTTCTTACCAGCTGAAAGTCTGTTTATCAGAGTCATGAATTATCTTTGTGAAATCTTCACTTGTCTGAATATTATTTTAACCATTGGAAAATGAGCTGTGAAGAAAAAGATGGTGGGAGGACAGAGAGAGAAGGGAGCTTTTATTTCCAACCACCAACAACATCCAGTCAGACCTTTGAATTGCCAGAACTATTCAGATAATAAATCAGTGATCAGTTCAGTTCAGCTGCCTCAAACTAAAGATCAGTGTTTCATCCTTTATTTTTCCCCACCTTGTATTTTTCTTTACAAAATATCAACCAACCAAACAACAACTGAATGTTTCAATCAGCTTTATGGAAAGCTTTATCAGCAGACGACCAAATCCACACGAGTAAAACTGAAACTGTCATCGTCATTTTTCCCAGCCAATGACTTTTTGAATTAAAATGTCTGTCACAGCCACCTGGTGCTCCAAGTGAACTCTCCACCATGCAGGTTTGTCTGTTCAAACCTAAAAAATACTGAATTTAAATAGCAAATCTTCTAATGACACTGCAGGGAGAAAATACACAGCACATAACTTGTTATTATTCTGTAATCTGGATCATTGCAGCTCTGTTTGTAGTTATTAATATTGGTTGACAGTGACAGAGTGAACTATATGTTCATTTACATTTCTGCTTCCTGGGTGAAGAAAAGAAATGCACAAGAGGAAGTGGAGGATCAGTGAGTCACTGCTGAACTGTTTAATAATCTGCCTGATCATTTGTTGATATTGACATTCAAATTTATGTTTTTTTTCCTCCAGAATTCAGAATTTAGAATATTGTTTTCACTTTATGATCACAATCTTTTCACTCTTTAGCCCAACTGATTCTTGACGTCTGGGACTATACTGATATTAAGGAGCAACACCTTTATAAATCTGACTCAAGCATGTTATATTAAAGCTCAGATGTTTAGTGTTAACTGCAAACTTTGCTTTCAGGAGTCAAACATGACTGTTTTATTCTGACAGTCTGGCTGCTGAGCAGACAGCTTCCTGTTATCAGGCTCTATAAACGTCTCCTCTCTGGGTGTGAATATGAACTCTCTCTCCTGACGTCGGCCTCCTTCTCTAAATAAAGCCTCCTTTGAGGAGCTCATTGCTGTCAAATAAAAAGGCTTCTGTGTCGGAGGAGACAAGGAGGGAGGAGGCTCCGCCTGTCAGCCACGCTGCTCCACTTATCTCCTTACAAACAAACACAAGGACGCAAACGCTGATCTGATGATGGAGCAGAGGCAAGACCGGGAATCTAAAGGGAGGGCGTTCATGGGTCCATGAGGGTTCTTCTGTTGTTCTGTGTTACTGTGAGAATACTCACACCTCATCTCTGTCTGCTAAATGTCAAGTTTTAAACCTTCATAATCAATTCAACAAATATGACAAGTTTCTGTAAATCATCATATTGCTCAGTCGACAATAGATCAGTCAGCTCCTTGATCAGATGACAGCCAGGTATTTCCCATCATGCACCTTGTCTTGCAGTCCTTATTGTTATTGTTGTGCATCGTGCTCTCATCTGGCAGGATGCACATGTCCATCAGGTTCATGGTCCTGTGAGGATGTTCACGTGTTGGTTAGTGAGGTTCCACTGGTCTTTGTGTGAATTTGAATGAATTACATTTCCCTTTGAATCTCAATGCACAGCTGCCGTTGCTCATTAATTCATATGATAACTAAGACACAGTTTTACATGAATTTCACAGAGGATAACGTTATGAAATTATGACATTTCCAAAAGGTCAAAGGTCAGCTTCACTGGGACATCATTATATTCTGCGAAAAAACATTCAAGAAGTATTTCTAGTTTTGATCGAGGTCACCTTCTCTTCACCTGCCTGGTCGCCTTCTCTTTGTCTGATTGATAATGTTTAATCAAGAGACAATTGAAAGAATAAAGGAAAATAGTCATCAGTTGCAGCCCTAGTTTGCTTCAAAGACTGCAGCTGATGATCGTGCTCTTTATTGATTAATCTATCTCAAATAGTTGTTCGGTTCTCTGGCCTTAAAAATGTTGATCAGTGTTTTTCCAGTTTCCCTTCAAAGAGGACAAAAGAAGCCAGAAGTCACATGCACCAAGACAGATTTAGGAAATTATGACTTGTATTTAAAAATGATTTAAACTGGTTAATCCATCATCAACCTTAATGTGATGGCTGACATATAATTGATTAATCAATCACTTGATGTTTGTGCTCATGTCGGCTGCAGCTGAAGCTGGTTCTGGTTCTGGTCCGTGTGGAGGGAAACATCTGATGAACATCATGGAGATGTAGTTACTGAAGCATAACAACTTGTTTGTTTGTCTCTGACAGACACTACATTTCCCATGGAGTCGTGCACTGACACACACGCTGATCACCATGAAGCCCCCAGTCAGGTATTCACACACACACACACACACACACACACACAGAGCTCAGTTTGCTGTAGTCAGTGTGTAACGTCTGCAGGATGTTTATTTTGGTCACATGAAAGACATTACTGTTGGCTCTCTACGCCTTTTGAAACACACACAGAAAACGTGTTTTTTTTTTTGTGGACGGGCATAGTGCTTACTCCTTAAAACTTGATTAGCTGATCCTCCTCCCCCTCCTGCTCTTTGAGGAGATTAACCTTTGACCCCTGTGGCTGAAGTCAGAAATGGCCAATCAGAAGGCTTCCTGGTTTTTAATTGCAGGCTCTGATTGGGTCATTTGAGCTGTCATCTGGTTTGATTAATAACTACAGAGCAGGAAGAGCCGTGTGTGTGTGTGGTCATGGTCATACCTTCATGTGAGGAAACTGTTGAAAATATTTCATCTTTAACTGAAGCTGCAGCTGAGGATTGCTGTGGTTGATTTTCTCTCACAGTCTGGTTGTTTTATCCTGCATACTGTACAAATGTGCTTGTTGGTGGTGTTTCCCTCTTTCCCTCATATTTTACTAAATGTTTTATGTATTCAGAATACTTTTAAAAGTCTTGATGCAATGTCTCCTTCATGAGTCATCAGAAGCTTTTGTTCTTAGGGGGTTTATTTGGCATCCAAAATCAAATTTGATGTAAAAAGTTGGTTGTGATGGTGTCTGTGATTCTGGCTCGTGACTGTTGAATGGAGGCAGACTGCTGCCTTTGTTTCAGGACGAGGTGACTCCAGCTCGCTGACAGATGCTCAAACAGAGTCGGCCAGTCTGCAGCTCAAAATCACTCCCATATGTCCCTGAGCAGCCCCGCCCCCACTGCCCTGCACGCTCGGCTTGGCCCAACTCGGCTTACACTGTTGACAGGATCCAACCACGCTGAGGTTATAAGTACAGATGATTTCAGAGAGTCTGAAGGTCTTCAGCTGTGTGTCAGACAGGAGATGTGAACACACTCTGAGAACAAGGATACAACACACCTCACACTCCTGCACAATCTCATCCAATCCAGTACAACTGTTCTGCCCCAAACCCTTAACTGTGCCTTCAGTAATAAACATGTGATCTCCAACAATGTCAACATAAACATTATACACTCTGTGTTGAACTGGACCACCTTGCATTGTACAGGTGTAGCTAACAAATCAATCAATCAGTCAAACTTAAATCATATAGTACCTTTCAAACATACCAGAGTTACAAGGGACTGAAAGAAAAAACCTGGTATGAAAACAGGAGACGAATGCATGCCAGTTTCAATGAATAGTTAGAATAAAAAGATGAAGAATAAAAGATAAGAAAAAGCCAATAGAATACTGATTTTCAGATTTGATTTAAGTGTGTAAAGTATAATGTAAGAAGAACAACAAAACAATATAAATAAAAATCCTTGAGTTATAAAAAGAATAAAGGGCTATGATGAAACAAAATACATGTGAATATTGAAACATAAAAATAAGACACATCACAGCCAGACTTGAACATTTTGAAGTCAGAATCTGAAAAATAAACTGATTTCAGAGTTTTCTGTCCTTTTTTCTTTTATTTATTCTCAGTGTTTTTTAGATATCTTTTGGTTCATCCATAACTTCTACTTCAGATTATACGTTGATGTTTATTTGCCTTTTCAGTTTCCTTTTAATTTTTTCCAGTTTCTACTTTCTTTCTACACACGCACGCACGCACACACACACACACACACACACTTGCGCAAACACACACACACACCCAGGACCACCTATATCGTTGTGTCGTCCATGCTAGGCTCTGTGGCTTGGCTGCCATTTCCAAGGCGACATGGTGGATGAAACCATCCGGCCTGCACGTAGTCCGGTCTCTGACCACACACACACACACAGACACACACACGCCAGTATTTTGTCGGTTCTGTTGGTTATATTTCAATGTCTTTCTGTCTCTGGAGAAAGTTGTCAGAGCTCCAGTCTCTCCAGTTTCCACTCCTTCATACTGGGAACAGACCAGTGCAGCCTGCTGGCCTTAGATGAGGCAGAAAATCACAGAGAGAGACTCTGAACAGCAGCAGTCTGATTGGCTCCCATCGCTGCAGAGGCTCAGATGATCTATACATGATAGCTGGTTCAAAATGATTGCCGGGGGGGTGGTTGGGTTCCGATCTCTGTTGTTCTCTGTCAGTCCAGAGAGAGGACGCTATCAGACACTATTTATTCCAGCAGCAGTGGGTGGAGAGAAGTGAATGAGGAAGAGGAGGGTCTGGTATTGATAAGCAGCTGAACACAAACTGAACGGCCAGCTGTTTAAAGAATCCTCTAATTGTTTATTTTTAGTCACTTTCTCTGGTTTCAGCTCCTCCAACTGAAGGATTTGACTCAATTCTGTTTTTATGTCCAGAGCTACAATCAATTAATCAATCTAATGTCTGGTGGAAGACAGTTATGAACATTTAAAGTTAAATGCATCAGTCTGGCGCAATTTGAGATCAAAATTAAGAAGCTGTATCGTAAATAACATCAACAAAAATAAGAGTGTAGAAAAATGCGGGGCTCGTTTTTCGTCTTGTGTTAGTTCTCAGTTCTTAACTTAGAGAAGATGATTGTTGTCTGGTTTTAGCATTTTGTGTGCCGACTCGGAGTAAAAGATGATTTGATGGACCATTAAACACCAGAAATGTTATTTTGAAGTGAAAAATATTTTCAGTTAATCACAAATCTGTGGCAGGATGGGTCAGACTGCTGGGCGCCGCAGTCCAGGTAGTTAATGGGAAACACTGCAGTCTGCCTACTGTTTTCATACCTGATTAATATTTTAGGATTTTCCAGGAAAACAACACTATCCTTGTATCTCCGAATCATATTATAGTGTGTTAAATATTTTAAACACATCGCCACAATCAGGAGTGGCGGACCCCCCAGTAAACACATCGCCACCACAGCTAGATAAAATGATAAATAGAACATAATGTAGAAAACAAACAACAACAACAAGCTGAAGACCCAGTGTGTAAAAGGAGCCCTTTAAAAGGAGCCTTTTAATCATGATTATTAATCCAAATGAACAATATTTAAGCAGTAAACGACTTATAGCACCAGAACTGCTACTAAGACAAAGGATAGATGTGGAGCAAGCACCAAAAATGAACTGATGACCTGAACCAGCGATTGAAATTGTGTGAAATCGTCCTGAAGATTTGTTGATTTTCTTCTTTGTCATTTTTGACAACAGACTAAATATATTTTCATCTGGTACAGAAACAACTTTTTTGAAAGTTATATCAGACTGTCTTCCCTTTTAAAGAAACATGGTTAATCAAGTGATTGGACATACTGAACATAATATTCAGTATAAAAAATAATTGTAATTTCCTCATTTTATGGTGATAAAAGAAGATCTTTCTCTTGCTTCAGAGTGAGGAGGCAGGGTGACTTTATGAAGGACGGACATCATGGTTTGTATTTTGAAAATCACTGTCTTCTCAGTAACTGGTTGAACTGGGAGGTTTGAGTGGTCCAGTGTCGTCTCCAGTCCTCAGTGTGATTTATGATCTTAATGTTTTTTCATGGTCTGTGTGTGTTTGGTTTATGACTCCGCTGGAGGACACAGGCAGCACCCTGGCAGAGAGGAATGGACCTGTTTCTATGACGATTAGATCATTAAAATCACCTTCAGGGAGCTGCATGGTATTACCTAATTACTTCATTTATTATTTTATAACTTCACTGGGCAGTCTGTCAGTGTGACAGCATCAGCACCAATACTAATCACTTACTTCTGGGTAATCTGTGCTGCTGTAACATGATGGGTTAGGGTTGTCAGGGGTGTGGTTCTTCCAGATAAATCTGAAAAAATGGCTTTTCCAGAGATTTTTTGTGCCTCTGATTCATGTTTTTTCGTGTCACTCTGCAAGTAGTCCATTCATTTGTCACAATGGAACTTCATTCAAAGCAGAGCTCCACCAAAGACCCTGCAATTGTTGAGAAGGGTTATCTGATGTTTCAGTGTTTCCTCTATATGCTTTCTGCTGCTGGATTTTCAGCGCTGCTGCAAAAAAGAAAGACATAATTTCTGTAGGTATAATATCACGGGCGAATGGCGAATTAAGTTGCACACAGTGAAAGCACTACACCCTAAGAGCCTCGTACTGAATTGCTGGAGACTGATATAGGGACCGTCATTAAATTACTTAGCATAAATATATTAATGCTAATGATAATAATTGCAGTTTTTTATCTTCATGTCATATGACCCAGTGACTCCAAACCAGCAGCAGATTGTATTAGTAAACTGGACGGATGAGACACAGCTCTGTCTATAGTATTTCAGTGCTTTCTCTGTTTTTATTAATATTAATATGCAGAAATTATGATTTTTTTTTTCTCAATAGCTTCCATGTCGTGTGGCTCACCGGCTTCTGAAACAGATTCTTTTTCCATAAAGAATATATAATAATAAAGAAAATACTGGTAAAAATGTTCTCTAATGTTCAAGAGGTTAACATGTTTTCAAGCAGCAGCTTCTACACTATTTTGTCTCATATATTAGATTTTGATTCTGTAATTCTGAAAATTATTTTTTTTCCCAAAATCTCACCAGTAGTCACCATTTAAAGGGTTATTTTCCAAATTTTTCTAGTTTTACTAGGTTACCGACTCAGAGCACCACAGCTACAAACAATCTAGGGGAAAACTGTGTTCTAAGAATTTAGGACATGCGGGGTGAACTATTTCTTTCTTAGCTGAAGCCGTCAACAGTACAAACTAAGTGTAAAGAGAGACAAAGTGGAGCCGTATATTTTCCTGCTTTTTTGTCCTTTGCCAATCACACCTGTGTGTAGTAATTGTACCCTCCAGTTTGGAGCTGTAGCTGCTCAGCAGATCTTCTGTGAGACTCAAATCTAATTGTTTTCTATGCTGCCCGCTCTGTCTCTCTCTCTGTCTCTCTCTCGCTCACACACATGCACAAGGAAGATGAGGGTGCATCTGCAGCTAAAACACTGACACACCAAACCGACTTCAAGGAATAAGCGGTGATGAAGGCCGTCTGTTGCGTCACTGGTACCTGGAATTCAGCGGTACATTTTTTGGTTCAAAATGCCCTTGCAGAAGAAGAAAAACCAGAACTCTCAGCTGTATTGCTGTCATCATCACTATTGCAGTGGTTGTATACTTTTTTGTCTGTAAATAGTACATTACATATGTAGTTTGTTTCATATGAGATGACAAGATGACAAACCAGACAGCTGAAAAAGCTCAGTTATCTCCAGAAAACAACTAGCTAATTAATTACATATAGATGTGGATGAAGTTGTTCATGCCTTGCAGTAGTGACATTTTGCCCCCTATTGTCTAGAGAGTCATTATGTACCTAGTAGTAGTTTGACAGCTGCATGTCAGAACACTCAGGCACGCTCAAGTGATTATTTATTTATTCCTAATATCGTGATATGTTGCCTCAGACTCACATCATGTTGTGCTGCTCAGCCTGTTTAAGCGCCACACTTTGTCATTCGAAGTCATCATGAGTTAATCAGGAGGATGAGTCAGTTTAAACAGTAGCTCTCGACCTGAACTTCAGGAGTTTACATGAAACCACTTTAAATATTTAATTATCTAAATACATTTAAATATATATATACTTAAGATAAAGGTTTATATAGCTATAGATTATTTTGGCCAATTAAGGAATGCTTAAGGATCTAAAACAGTGTTCTGGTCGCCTGACTCGTCTGTATTTCAGTCAGCATCAGGTGTCAGACATGATTTGATTCAGGAGAACCTTACTTAAACAATGCTACATACATATCAAGAAGTGGCCATACAAGTTGATTTTTAAATGTTTTTTAAAAATCTATGTTAACCCGTCCAGTCCGGATGCTTTATAACTATTAATATCTGTTATAGCTTCACAAAGGTCTTTTATATCTGAGCTTTGCTATCCCCATGTATTCTGATTTACACTTTATAAAAGTCTCTGGATTGATTATTTATCACTAATTGGTCCATAGTTAAGATGCCAGATATTGACTTTATGCTGAGTTTTTTATTTCAGCTTGAATTTTCTTTATCCTCCAGGCCAGTAATTACAATCTAAATGATTAAATAGTAGATGGTATCGGTTAGGGACCAAAGATCATTTTTGAAATCATCCTCTAAATGTGCCATAAACAAACTGCACAGTAGGAGAAGAAGAAGGGGAGCATTCAAGATGAGTTCTTGGGATTAAATGAAGGATGTTGGTGAGGAAGAGGAGGCAGAAGATATAGGGAGGAAGGAAGCCCGCAGCACCGCTCACCATGGCCGGGGTATTCTGGGTATTCTTATGCTAATCCATCGCCAGGGATGAGGCGCAGTGCAGCCGAGCAAACAATGGCAGTGGAGCCAGAAAGTCTGGCCTGCAGTCTCCCAGGCCCTGAAAGGCATGTCGGGCAGGGCGCCGACACCAACGGGAGGCTGCTGCAGCACCCAGAGGCCCGCCTGCAAGGAGGGGCCCCTGGAGGGGATGGGGAACGGGGCCAAGATTGAGGCAGAGAAGAGGCAGGGAAGTAAGGGAAATGGAAAAGTGGAGGGGGGAGAGAGAAATGCGAAGGCAACAGATGGAAATTAGAATGTGTGGAAGAAAGAGAGAGAACATGCAGAGGAGAAAAAGTTGAAGACAGTAAAATAAATCTGGGATGTAAAGATATGTAAAGTGTTGGTAGAGAGAAAAGACGAAATGACAAAAAAATGCATACTGCCTAGTTTAGCACATTCAGGCTTGTGTACCTGGACTTCTGTTCCTGTAAGCTGATATCTTCTGTGGTCTTGTAGCAGTTTCCAGGCTCAGCAGTATGAGATTTTCATGTTATGATAACATCTCAGAAAAATCTTGGTTTATCACATAATTGTTATTATCAGTTCAGTCAAGGAGTACGTTCTGGACCTGCTCATTTGGAAAGTGTTATGCGATTACTTTTGTTGGGAATTGGCACTATACAAATAAAGATTGATTGATCGTTATAGTGGCTGTGCATTCAGGAGCACTGAGATGAAGCGTATGTGCACTGAGAGAAAGAAATGCTGCACCTTCGTCTCTTCACTATGACAGCAATATGTTGACAGCCGCCGCTGTATGATGTGCAATTTTCAGCTCGCTTGCTGCCACAAATGTCTGCAGATCATTGGAAAGAACTTATCAAAGACGCTGGTGCTCAGAAAGAAGATGATTCTCCCTGGACTCAGTCAGATTGTAAACAACAGTCCCCCGGTGCTCCAAGCCAGATCACCTTCTCTTGGGGTTAGCTGATCATTCTAACTTCACTAGGCATCTCTGCAAATAGTTTAAAACCGGAACGGGAAAGCGCAGCAAATACCAAAACATAAACAACGTTTGTCTGGACTGAGCTGGTTAACTAGTGTTAGTTTTAAATCGTCAACCACCTCTAACCACCTTCTAACTGATGTTACTCTGTGTTTATAATATTTACAAAGGCACGCGCTCAGCTCTGACGTAAGCAACGGAAATATTCATGGTTGTCATATCCACACGCAGCCGCCAAAAACCTCACCCTGGACCCCGGTTTCAAAAGACCACGTTTCAGTATCCCAAAAGCACGGTTGCATGTGGACAGAACGTAGAACCAGGAACAGAACTTAACAGCTGCAAAATTAACCAGGCTGGTGTGGACGGCTCCTATGTCTTTCATGTTTTAAAATGTTTATTTACTCTTTTTTTATATACAGTCTATGCTCTTTTCCAATTATGAAGAGCCCGGTGACGCTGGGGTTGTTGCCATTGGTTACTGTAGATCACATTTGATCACGCGATATTTCTGGCTCGGAGGACTAGATTCTAGATCGGCCGTGAGACAGATAATCTTTATGTGTGGTGTCCTGTGCTGAGGATATCAGAGCACACCACACACAGTACGATCAAGCTGATTTTTAAATCTTCATGTGTGGGGGCTCTACAGATAAAAAATCTCTTAAGATTTATAAAATCTTTATGTGTATACCCCCCTTTACTCCTACATGCAAAATGCAAAAATGTGACTGTGATTAGGTGACCTGTTGCAGAACTCTGCTGAGAATCTTAATGTTTTTAAATGTCCTCAGTGTTAAAGTAATCCAGTAGCTGTGTGTCCATAAGTGGGTACAGGTCAGACAAGAACCACTCACAAGTAGGGATGTAACGGTTACCGGTGTCATGTAAACCATGGTATGATGCTAAAAGGTGAAGGTTACCCTTTAAGTTTTAATTACCATGGTCACCACCGCGGTCGATAGCCACAGTGTGGAAAAGTTGTGAGATCTAGTCTCCCTATGCAGGCGCAGTGTACAACATGTGCTAGTTATGTAGTAAAGAAGACATGGTGGAGGGAGGTAGTGGTAGTTAATGTAGTTTGTTAAGCCGCCGCCTTCCATCCCACACTCGTTGATTGTCTGTTCTCTGGGAAGTGAAGTGCAGAAAAGTGAAGTGCCAAACTAGATGCTGCTGATTAATCCCAGTGATATGAACTGAACTGAAGTCGTATACAAAAAAAATGATGAATGTTTTGTTTTTTTAAATGCAGTTATAAAGTTAAAAGATGAGTTGCATTTTTCACATTTTATAAACAGAATTATTACTGTGATATCTTGATTGATAGAACTCACAGATTAGACTGACAAGAAGCTACAGATGAAGCACTAATACATGGACTGTCCGTTAATATTCTCCACCACCACCAGCTCCGATCCCAATCTCCCTCATTACTACATTTATTTTTAGAGCTCAGGAGCTGTTGGACGCCGCCGCTGCTCCAATCAGTCCTCACTGTTGTTTATTTAGTCTGCCGCCATTCAGCAGGAAGTGGAGATGCATAAAGGCTTGATTATTGATGTTTGGCCCCTCGTGCTGCAGTCTATCCAGGAGGTGGAGGGGGAATTGTTAGAAATGGATCATTAATGTCTGTAAAGTGTCTGATAAATGACCTAAAATGTAAATGTAATACGATATTAGATTATATCATATGAGACAATATGAGATGAGATAATGTGCCTATTTGACACAACTACATAAGAACCTGCCACTGTTTTCTTTTCTGCTTTTGGCTGTAAAAGAAGAGAAAAACAATAATTGTGGGCAGATGAGTGCATTAAAATGCACTTTGATTTGGCTAACATATTAAACATAGTTTAACAACAACTATGAACAAGAGGGGGAAAAAAGCAAAAATTCCTCAAAATAGTCATTTATTTATTTATTTTGCTAGTAATCATTATTAGATAAAGCTTCTGGCCTTTATCTCTGTGTAAATCAGCCCAACTTTGTTGAAGCAGATCAGCTAATATTGTTGTACTGAGAGCAAAAGCTGTCAGCAGACTGCTGAGTTAGACTGACTGTTGGTCCTTTGTCCGTGCGTCCATTTATTCCTGACAGGACGTCAACATGGTCTTGTTCTCGCTGCTACCTGCTTTGCACTAGCACTGTTTAAATGTGGCCTGAAGTCTATAAAGGTGTATCTTAAAAATGATGATATGGATCCATGTTTTCACTTGGCAATGATCAGATTGATATATCAGTCCAGATAGATGGGTTGAAACCTCTACTCGAGGATGTGACTCGCCTATTTCAGCTCACACTTCAGGTCGAGGAAAACCAACACTGGATTCCAGATGAGTTTATTTTTCATCTTAATGATCTGAATGGTTCAGGATTAGGTTTCTGAACTGGAACAGAACTGCTTCTGTGATCACAGTTGTCAGCAGCTATTGTTTTGTAATCTTGACCAAACCAGTATTAGAAGGTTTCTTCTGATAGTTGTTCTGGAAATTGAACCTGTAACTGTTTTGTTGCCTTGGTCTGTAGTAAACTGAAACAGGCCCATGTGCTGTAGTCATAGAGGAGGCTAATCCTACTAATAATAAAGTAATTATGGTATAACTCAAAGCATTTCCTTTATTAAAGTCCTCCTCCAGACTCTGCAGTCATGGCAGTGTAATATCATTTGACATAATAGTTTTTATAGCCGGCTACCTCTGCAGCCAAATGAAAAGTTATTATAGCCAGCGGCATTGATGGAGCTTTCTTTCTTCTAGACATCTTAACCCACTGTATGGGTTTCCATCCCTCCACATTTCCTTCCCCTGGGGGGGCTGACTATGGCTCAGTGGTTCCCTATAAGGGTGGTTTATTCTGTACAGGTGGGACGACCAACAATAACTGCTTTCATTCCCGTCACGCTGAATGTTCCTCCTCTAAGACTCTGATGTCACGTCCAGCTCACCGGAGCAGCTACGCTACATTAACTGCTGTTAACTGAGGAGATGAGATGAGGAACAAGCAGAGAGGAGGCCTCAACCTCAACGCTCCTCATGATACCTGATAATATGAAGATCTGAACAACTTAAAAAGCTCGACCTGCTGTAAATGTCGTTGAAATCTGACGAACATGAGTCCACAGAAAGAGACTCTGGTGTCAGCATTAAATAAATGTCTGTATCGTCTGTTAGCTGCTGCCGGGGGAAGAAGGAGTTTGTTGTTTGACTGAGAAGCAGACCGAAGAATCAGAGACGAGTTTAAACATGACTTTGGGGGGGGGGGGGGGGGGGGGAAGAGATGATGATGGGGGAGGTGATGTAGGAGGGGGAGGAGTTTACACCCAGAGAATCTGTTTAACCCTTTCTGACTGGATTTTATCTGCTTAGTGGACATTTTATTTCTCTTTGACTCTCTAGTGTTTCAGCCTCCACTTTGACTTCATGTTCCTGTTTTCGTTATTGCGATCAGTCACCACTTGTGTGTGCAGTCATCTCACCTGGTGTTTTCAAAATGAAGTGGATGTGTTGGGTGATTTAGGATGGGTGTGAGCTTCCTGTCTTGGGGGCTCACAACAGACCGTCCTTCCTGAACCTGTCTTGTCTTGTCCTGCTCGTCCCCCCCGTCTGTCTGAATGTGTCTTTGTGTGTCTTATCTCCCACATGTTGTTGTTGTCGCTCTCTAAATGGAGCAAACAAACCTCAGGTTTTGTTGTGGCAGCGAGGTGAAGATATTTCCACTTTCTGTTATCAACACACTGACGCCGACACACTCACTCTAATCCTCAGTTTCATCCCGTCTGTCTCTGACGCACATTCCTGTTTGAAAATGGGCACCTGTGAGTCAGACAGGACCATCTTGGACAAACAGAGCTGACAGCAGCCGTATGTGAACATGAAAAGATTTAAAGGTTCAGTGCTGCTCTGCAGAGACAGTCACTTTTGTGTGTGGGATTCATTTCTGATTGCAGTCGCCTCCTGAGGTTTTGGACACATCCAGAAGCACAAACACATCTTCTCAAATGTTGTTACCAAAGATAAAAGTCTGATACACTATATGCAGACAGTTATAAAAAGCTATGTGGCCTTTTGAGGTCTAACTTGTCACTTTATTCAATCTTATTGTGTACTTTCTTTTCAGTTTTATGCTGCTCACGGTTGGATTGCATTCTGTGTACTTAGTAACTAGTTTATTTATTACTTTACCATTATTTATTACTTTTGTATTCCTTTCTCACTTTGTTTTACTACTGTTGCAAGACAATTTCCCTCGGGATAAATAAAGTCTTCTTGAATCTTGAATCTTGAACAAACCTTCAGACTGATAGATCTGTGTTTTAAGCATTGACCTATAATTACCCAAATAATACAAACACAGCTCAGCAAAAAGGCTAACACTTAAGACATGACAGTAGACAGGTTGAGAGAGAGGGGCAGTGACACGCAGCAAAGGGCCCCAGGGACTCGAACCTAGGGCCGCTGTACATGGGACGTTGCTCTACCGACTGAGCTACATGGCCTCTAACACTTTAATCGAAGTATATCGTCATGCTATACATTGTTAGAAAGCTTCAATTCTCAGGATTCTATTCATCCAAACCATTTCCAGAAAACCACAGTATCAAGGTTTGATAAACAAAGAAACAAGCTAACAAACTAGCATGTACCCAACTCACCGATAAAGTTCCTGTGTGTTTCAGGAGAATACCAAACTCTAACAAAAACTGCCTGCTCTCATTCACTAATGTCCTCTAGATCAATTTCAGTAACGTATTTAGTCCAAAACACAGTGTTTTTCATTAATGGCGAAAAATGGCACCAAACCTGCAGTCTTGGTGCATTTCACAGCACTCCGTCATCCCTCTACACCAAAGTTCCTGAGGGTTAAACGGCTGCCATCGCTTGACTGACAGCTCATTTGAGCAGATATGATCTTAAATGCCTGTCTTCGAGCCCACAACAGTCAATGAGAGATCAAGGAGAGAAAGGGCCCATTTGTTTAGACTGATGTCCCACCAAAGCACATGTTTGATTGTATATGTTAAAAGAATAGTCTAATCTCTGGACTTCAACCCTCTCCTCCAACTGGACAGTTGTTTTCTGACATGGCTGTTGTACTACACGAGGCAGCAGTTCATTTCTTGTTGCACTGTCTGTTAACAGTAGCCCCATTCACACTGCTGTTTGAGTGCAGGGATCCTGCACCAATTTTCAGAGGCGACGACCGGTGAAATTTCACTCCTGCGCTGATTCGCCCATGTAGGTACTATCAGAGGCGCAGCACTGGCGAACAGAACCAGTGTGAACGGATAAGCCGGCTCGCGTATAGAGGGCGTCGGTCTGACAGTCTGTTAACTACACAGGTCCTTCATTCAACTACATACAGAGAAATGTCAACGTTACAGGACCAAACAACAGTATCTGTAACTGTCTTTGGCAACTTACAAGGAAAAAATACTGCAGCTATATGTGGAGAAGTGTCTGTCCTCCTGTCTGTCCTCCCAAGTCTTTGTCACATTTCTACCCAAAAACAAGTGTTTGTGTTATTGTAGTTACTGTTGTCACGGTGACAGTCAGCCCTCCAGACAGAGACTTCAGTGAACTTTCCCCCAGAAAACAGTCTCCGTCCCGGCGAGTGTCAGACAACATTGAGTTTTGGTTGGCTCATGTTGGTGGGCCAGGATCTCAATACTGAGATCTCACTGTCAGCATGTTAAATTGGTCATGTTAAATTGACAGGAGGACACCTGGTAAATATGTTTGAAACACACACTTATCACCATCATGACGTCATCATCATGATGTGGACCATATGTCTCTCTCTCTCTCTCAGACACACACACACACACACACACACACACACACACACACACACACACACACACACACACACAGTCTCTCTCTCTCTCACACACACACAAGTTGGTCTTTCTCTTCTTGTGAGGACTATCACTGATGTAGTTCATGTCATCGCCTCTGACACAAACTTTAGCCGTGACAACTAAATGTCCAGAAATAAAAACTTTCAAACCAAGTCTTCACCTTTAAACAGTCATTCTAATTTCTGATTAACAAAGCGTCCTCTAAATGCGACGTGTCCTATGACACGACCATGCTTCAGATATTTGTCCTCAGTGCAACACAGACACACACGCACAGACATTAGCATTCTCTCACACACACTTATGCTGTCTCACATCAACTACGCTCTCCCTCATTCACTTACAATAATACACATGCACACACCTACACATACACACTCACTCACACATGTGTGTGTGTGTGTGTCTTTGCTCGCCACCAGAGATGTGTGAAAAGTGGGTCACAGGTCAGACCTCTTTATCCCCCCCGGGCAAATGAAAAGTGACAGACACCGGCCGTGCATCGCTGCTAATTCACTCACTGTCACACACAAACACAGACACACACACACACACACCCTCTTGGCGCTCACTAATTGTGACATGCCGTTATTAGCGCTGTGCAGGGCCAGCGCCTGTAATTGCAGAACATCCCAGGACAAATAATTTGGTAGTCAGTTGGACTGTTGGAGGCCAGCGCCGGGCCGGCTAAGGTCAGCAGGTCACAACTCGCTGAGGATGAGGGGGGCCAGGGAGAGAGCCGAGCCAAGCTAAACCGAACCGAACTACTTGGTTCTTATTAGAGCTGCCACTTTACTGACAGCTGGATTAAACAGTTTTTTCGTTTGAGGCTGTAATAACAGTGACATTTATGGATGCAGCAATATAGAAATTCTGGGGCTTTACCAACACTGATGTTTAATAAAACAATTTGGTGCATTACCGAACCCAATTTAAATTTTTTTTTGTTTTCTATGCCCTCTTTTGTGTTCAGTTCAAGTTTAATACTATGTCCTTCCTTCTTTAGGGTTCTGGACCCAAAGATCCAGTGAGACAGAAGAGGACCTGATATTGTGATACCTGCCTCCATCTCCTCTCTCCATCCCTCCTGCTGTTCTGCAGCTACTTCTTCTCTAGTCCTCAAGCCAGCCCTCTGACCAGCTAATCAGACGCTCCGGATCACAGCGCACAGCCCAGTTTGGGCCCAGTCCGGCCCATTGTCAGTCCGGTCCTGCTGCAGGATGGCAGGTCTCAATTTCTGTTTGGCTGTGATGGCTGCTGCTCTGCTGCTGACCGTCAGAATTGATGGTAAGACTTTAAAATGCATTAACCGTTTTAACAGGCAGAATGCATCTCACTCTGTCTGATCTTCAGGTGCTTCACTGTGATGTAAACAGCATGTTTGGTCTCTGTTGACCTGCCGCGGCTTGTGTGAACACACCTGCCCCATTCACACTGTGACCAAAGTAACATGTAACCAGTAACTGGTAACTGGTAACTGTAACCGTCTTTGGTAACTTATATGAAGAAAAAAATACTGCAGTTGTACGTGGAGAAGAGTCTGTCCTCCTGTCTGTCCTCCTGCCTGTCCTCTTGAGTCTTTGTCACATTTCTGCCCAAAAAGCAGCGTCTGTCACCGGCAAAAAACTTTAACTCAACAAGTGTTTGTGTTGTTGTAGTTACTGTTGTCAGGGTGACAGTCAGCCCTCCAGACGGAGACTTCAGTGAACTTTCCCCCAGAAAACAGCCTCTGTCCCCGCGCCTGACAGGGTCAGACAGCGTCGAGTTTACAGAATGAATTGATGTAGATTATGTAATTCCGTAATTCAGAGCGAAAACATACTTTTGTCATTTGCCAGGATGTTTGGTGTGCCAGGATCTCAATGACTACGCATTATAACAGCATCCATATGATTATAAACTATCAACGGGTTCATGTTTAGATTGACAGGTGGGCACCTGGGAAACACCTTGAAAAGAACACATATCATGATGCAGACCGCATCGCCTCTTTAGGAGCCGCAGCACCGGCTTTCTATGTGAATTACATAGTGTCTGCCCTCACCTGGTCAGATATTTCAAGCTCAAACTTTAAACAGTGGCAGAGAACAGACAACAACAACAGAGCCGAAACATTCCCCACCTTTGCCCACGTCAAAGAGAAGAAATGAGAAGACTGATGAAGAAAAGCAGAGTAGAGACAAAGAGCTGGACCGAACCAGAGAGAAAACAAGGATAAATATCATTTTAGAGGTGGAGGAGCTGCAGGATCTGACAGAGATAAGGACTGACCTGGGAGTTGTTTAATTCTAAAGTTCTGGCTAAGTCCACTTTTTTCAACTCCAGACTGCAGCTTTAAAACAAACTTTAAAACCACTGTGAAACTCTGTCTCTGACAAATTCTTAATCATTGGTGCCTTCTTGTAAATTCAGCATTTACAAATACACTATAAAGTAACCCCACAGTGTCTCAGTTTAGTGAGTTGGTGAGGTAGGAGAAACTTTATAAACCAATTTCTTGTAAATTCACCAGATGTTTTATATGAACTTCTTTCTTTCTTGGTGTGAAAACATGGAGTCTGTGTCAGTGATGGACACTCAGACTCATGTCAATGTTAAGCGACGCATTTTAAAGAAACTAACTAAAAGGTTCCTTGAGCTGGTTGTCTGCATTTCCACCACAGCATACAACCAGCAAAAGTGAGCCAAATTAGCCCAGTAGTTAATTAAAAGGAGAAAAATGTTTTTACACATGATGCTGTGACCACTTTGTCATTGGTGTATCGGTCCTATGCTTTTTTCTGTAATCCATCCATCCATACTGATGTGTCTAACCCTAACCCTCAGAAACCAAACTGGAATTTTACTGCAAGTTGTCAACCAATTAAAAGTCTTCATGGCGGAAAAGTTCCTGCAGTTTTGGAGGTACAACCCCACAGCAGGGACATTTTTGGGATGAAATAATAGCCCCATTCACACAGCCGTTTGCATGCGGGGATCCTGCGCCAATTCTCCGCTTCCTCCTCTGTGTGAAGTTTCAGATGTGGCGAGGAGTAAAATTTCGCTCAGGCGCTGATCCACTTCTGGATATAGTATCAGGGCCATATTATTGGCAATCCGAACCAGTGTGAATTGATCGAGCGTGGAGCTGGGTTTTGTTGATTGTACAGTCCAATAACTACATTCCCTCACTCAGCGCCGGCTTTCTGCGTGAAGATAATGCAGCATTGCTGTGTAAAAGGGGCTACTGTCCGGGGAACTTGATGTTGACCCTGGTTCCTTGTCCCTGAGAAAGGTCCTTCCCACAATGAACCTTTCTCTGATTTTTCCTCCTGGACGTTTCAGTCCTTAAACCTGTTTCAGCTGCTGAGCTAATCTTTAATCCTTCAGTTTGTTCTCAGTGAGATGAGCAGCTCTTTCAGACTGGCAGAAACATAAAAAGTCGTTTAACACCACCTGTGCAATCAGTACCTCCACCTGAACACACAGATGTGTATCAGCAGCATTATGTTCCAGCTATGATTAAGTGTTAATTGGCTGATAATGGAGAGGCTTCAGAAATGAGCCTGTAGCTGTGAACTGAATGCAAAAACAGAGTCAGAACAGCAGCAGGTGTATTTATCCTGACTGAGACGTCACACACATACAGGAGACTGAGGCAGTGACTTCTGCATCTGTGTGTTCAAATACAGTTTTTGCTAAAAGCAGGAGAAGTGGACACATCGATCCCAGCAGCTTCACAGCAAATTAGAAATAATGGGGAAAAAAGGGTTTTACTGTTTTCTAATATTGTGCGATAAAGTACACGACTGAAATCCAACAGCAATTCAGCAACACAGACAACAAAACTTTTCATAGAAAACATATCATATAAACAAGTTACTACATTTACAACTCCATATTCACCTGCGTGAAATTTGTCCTTGAAGACAATTACAAGTTTTAATGTAAACTAAATCCAGAGGACTCAGCTGGGCTCAGCAGCTTATACTGGTGTGAATAGTCTGAAATATAGATATTATTTGAAATGTAATACTGGGAACTCTGCTTCACAGTTGTGGCATCATGGACTGAAACAGCAACTGAAACCCTTTTTTATTCTGATGTCCTTTAGAAGAAGATCAAAAACGAGAAATCAACACTAAAGCAATTCACATTCATGTTTCCACTCTCAGCTCTTTTATCATCTGAACCTCCCTCCATCCCATTCGCCACTCCTCCCTGCAGGAAGCTGTTGAACTGATTGTTGCCGCTCTCACTTCCTCTCTGCACATTAACCGCTTCCTGTATGGCACTGTACGAGCTGTCAGCGGCGCTAAACACTCCAAACAGCCATTGTTCTCCGGAAATATCCCTCAGTCCCTCTGGAGACGCATTCACCCTCTGAAACAGTGTTTATTTCCCCTCTGGAGGTTCTCTGCCACAGCCAGCGAAGACCGAGAGGAGACTGATTTCATTCTTTAACTTGTCAATTTGTTAGTGATTTCTTTTAGTTTCCATTCAGACTGTCTTTTGCTGTATGAGAATCACTCCTGTGTTTTTTTTCTGCATGTCTGTTAGATTTGATATCTTACAAACATCTGAGTGTCTGGCTGAGTTACTGATGTTGTAGGTTGTGTCCGTGTCATTTTCACATTAAGGTCTGCTCGGGTTGTTTTGAGGTTTTAACGAGAGTCTGACGGTAATTACGTTGTCACCATGGCAACGCAGGGAGGTGGGAGGAAGTCAGCAGTTTGTCAGAGCTGTTTTAGGGGCCATCCACATGGAAACATGTTTTACATGTTTTGTATCGTTTTGGCCGATTGTCCACATCGGTCCTGTAAACACACTTTTGAAACCTGGTCTCCGGGTGAAAAAATTTGAAAACGCAACCCTTTCTCATTAAGACCGTGAATCTGCATACTTTGCTTATCAATGATGCCATCGCCCCACCCCTCGACCTCTAGCCTACGACCTCTTAACCCCTCCTCCTGCAGCTCCTCCAGCAGCCTGTTTAACTCAAGCACTAGCTGCACAATCACTTTACACTCACTTGTTTGTTTTTTTTGGAAATTTCTTTTTTTTTTTTTCAATTTAACTTTATGCTAACTTTAACTATCTGATTCTTTTTCCTGCACTTGTTGCATCTTGAGCTGTTGTAACAAGTGAATTTCCCCGTTGTGGGATAAATAGTCGATCCAGTCTAATCTAATAATCCTGAAGGAATTTATTTTGCAGGAGATTGCTCCAAAAATTACAGTAACAGCCAGTGACTTCCTCAGATTTTAATGAGAATCTAAACTATAGAGTGTTAAATACTAGTGTACTTTACAACATATACTACATTAAGTGTTCATGGTGTGAAAACAGCAAAGAAAACGGTGCAGAAGAGAATAGCAATAGTATTAAGACAACTAAAATGGAAAAAAGTAACATTGCACATGATTTTAAACTTCTTGAACGTCTGATCAGAGCAAGAAGCAGTCAATGAGATTATTTCATTAGTGATTAATTCCATAAAAAGTCAAAACATTGCTGGAAAATAAGCTCAGAGCCGCTTCAGTGGCCCAAAAACATCAGAACCACAAGTATTTAGTTTATGGTATCAAAAAGGAAAGAAACAGTTTAGGCTTTCTGTCTGAGAAACAAAAACGTAATGATTCATTGATTATCTAATTAGTTTGCAGATTAATTTCGTTTTAACAGATTGATATGAAACCCTTGGAAAGTGCTGTGCTGGGATCTGTGGCTGTGAATTCATCAGTCTTTGTTTATGTGACTGAACTCTGCGTAAAGTCACTCAGTATTCACACTTGGTTTGTTTGTTTAAAGCCTGCGAGGCATACCAGATGCCCGGGTGGAGTTTATCGAGCCCGCCAGTTCAGAGTCGGCAGATAAGGATGACTTTGAGAATAGTGCTCCACCCGCCTCGCTTTCTTCTCTCTTCTTTTTTCCCTCTCTTCTCTTTAAGTATATGTGAGGTAAAGTCCGTTTCCTCTCCAGTTCCAGTCAGCAGTCAACAGAACAGAACCTGGAGGTCAGCTCCACATCACTGCTGCAGTCAGGCTGATCAACAGGAGCACAGAGAAATCCACTTTTTTAATCCCAGAAGTTAAAAAGTCATCACTGAGCTCTACTCGGGTCATAAAGTTTCAATGCATGAGCACGAACAGCTAACTTTGTGTCTGCAGACCAAACCGAGCACCAGCAGGGACACAACAGGACATAAAACGAGCGCTCCTCAGTCTGCTATAACCAGCAGCTCGCCCACATTCCTTCCATCGTACTTTCCTCCATGAATCTGCTTCATTTCCTCTCCTGTGTGGAAGAACCCAGTTTGTTCTGTCATTATCAGCTCTACATCTGCTGTTGCTCTTCTGTCTACTCATTTTTATATATTTATTATCATTATCAATCATTTTTCAGATTAGTCTTCTCGTCCATTAAATGTCCAAAAATTGTTCATCCAGAGGTCCAAAACTCAGTTATTAAGTTTATGAGGACACAAGAGGGAATCGATTATACAAAAAGTTGATGATTATTTTATTCTCTCCATTTTTGTTTCAGCTGCAAGTTTGATTGTCTTTAAATTCCAGCATGTCTGTCAGTGAGTCAGTTTCATGCAGCTCTGCAGATGTTTGCTGAAGGCGACTCTTCTATCAGACGCTGCTGCTGCTGCTGCTGCTGCTGCTGCTGGATGTAAATAAACAGCCACTGTGACTTTAAGAGCACATGGAGAGAGTCTGATTACCCAGCGTGCTCTCTGCCAGACCTCAGTCTCCACTCTGACTGCCGGCACAATTAAGCACACATGTGGATGCAGACACACGCATACACACACACACACACAGGCTCAGAAACATGGCAGCCATTTCCAGTTCCAACACACCCAACATCTCTTTGCTTCATCCTCCTCCTCAACTTTTCAGCCAATCACAGCTGTCCTGGTCTGAGAGGGAGGCGGGACAGCGAGAACCCGTCTAGACATTGATGACATCACTACTCAGTTTGCATTTTTATTTTTCAGTTTTCATGTTTTTCATTTTAGCGGTTTAAAGCTACTCAGATTTAAGTGTGAAGATGTGTTGAGCTCTGTAGCTCCTCTCAGGAGGGTCAGAGGTCAGACTGGGATGTGGACCAACATGGTGGTTAACTCACACACACTGAAACAAATGTTTAGAAACTAAGATGAATAATGACAGCAGCTGCCGAAGGAACAAAACCACGAGCCTCTCTGTCTGTGAGGGAATGTGGGGATTCATCTGGGAATATTCAAAAAGACCAACAGAGAAAATGGCATCTTGTTGTTCTTCTTCTTCTTCTTCTTCCTCCCATCCTCCCTGTTCCTTCAGCATGACGTCATCTGCTCAGTGTGACGTCACCAGCTCATCACAGCATCTCTTCTGTGTTTCCTTCGTTGTCCCATCAAACATGAGTCAGTCACTCACTTCGGACTTGTGTGGTTGGAGACAGCAGCAGCTCAGTGTAGGTGAGCAGGTCCAGACATGACGGCATGTCTGAACACCTTATAGTGTTTTTACTGTGGAGAGAGGGAGGACAGACATCAGTCCTGCAGGAGGATGGAGACGAGAGAGAGGGATTAAAGAGGGAGACAAACGGAAGAGATAAGAGAGGGAACAGAGCTGCATGAGGAGGAGGGGGAGAGATTCCAACTCTTTCTCCTCTCTGTCTGGCCTCTTACTCTGTCTGATAAAACATGATTGATCCGTTGAAAGAAAATGAATCAACTATTTCAACTTGTTGCTGTGAAAGTGAATTTACACGCAAAGTGTGACTGTCCTCTTAGAGAAGGACTGTTTCAGCTCCTGCAGGAGTCAGTCTGATAAATCTCTGTGTCTGAGTCCCAGAGCTAAAACTGAACCTAAATGATAATAAGTGAACAAACAACATGTCTCTGTTATAATAAATGAAACTGAAAGATCAGAATCGTACTAAAACATGAAACTGTACATCTGGCTCTGTGTCTCTCGTCCAGCTGCAGGTCAGAACCCAGACCACGTCCTGCAGGGGACTGGGGTGAAACCTGAGGCTAGGCGGCCCGGTGACGACTCCACCATCGCGCCCGAGGACGCTGCTCGTTTCCTCAGCTGTTACTGCTCTGGACACTGTCCAGAGGACGCCACCAACAACACCTGCCAGTGAGTACAGACAGGACACAACTCAAGTGATGTCATGATACTGAGATTTCAAGCTTTCTAACACTATCCATACTCAGTTCCCTGATCAATACCTAGGGGAAGAACTGATGCTACACTGAGCAGAGGACAGCAGAGAGGCTGCAGGAAGCTTTAAATATACCACTTTTGTTTTTCATTTTAGATTAGGCCTTTAAAAATTATGTGTCTGTCAGAGGGAGTGAGAAAATGAGAAAGTGGTGTATTGATCCTGCAGAAAATGTGTATTGGAATGTTTCAAATTTTCAGAATCAATATGTTTGGATATTGTTGACGACGCTAGAGGACAGTAAACTTCTGTGGAAATGTCTGGGTGGGTGAGAAACGAGCTGAAACAAGAGCGAAGATTATTCTGAGCAGCTGGACTAAGTTTCATGTTGATACTTGATACGAGAGAGACCGATTGTCAGCCTGGACAGTTATCGGTGCCAATTTTTAGCATTTTTCTGACTTTTGATATTTTGTGTCTGATTAGTGATAAGATAATGATTCTGTGATCTCACTCAGTGTCCCACCCACAACACTCTCTGATTGGTTAAACATCTCAGGTATACATATAAATGTCAATCAGTCTCCTTGATTACTAATAATCAATATCAGCCCTGAAAAAACCATAATGGCCGATCCCTAACTGTGTGTGTGTGTGTGTGTGTGTGTGTGTGTGTGTGTGTCCTCAGGACTAATGGTCAGTGCTTTGCCATCATCGAGGAGGACGAGCACGGTGAGGCCATCCTCACCTCTGGCTGCATGAAGTATGAAGGCTCACATTTCCAGTGCAAGGTACACACACACACACACACACACACACACACACACACATCAGCTGTTTGGGCGAGGTCTGATCATTTGACCGTGTGATTGACAGGACTCTCCCAGAGCTCAGACCAGGAGGACGATCGAGTGCTGTAACACAGACTTCTGTAACAGAGACCTGCAGCCCACGCTGCCCCCTCAGGCTCCTGCAGGTAACATTACACTCACCTGGATGATTCAGGTGTTCATCAGGTGATTGTGAACCTCAGTTAATTGCACTGTTCTGTTTTTATTCATGTGTTTCCAGAAGGCAGCCCTCACTGGCTGGCCTTCCTCATCTCCATGACGGTCTGCTGCTGCACTCTGATCTGTGTCACCGTCGTGTGTTACTACAGGTATGACGTCACCTGGACTCTGTTATCCACTCGAAATTAAATGACCCCCTGACATTTTTAAGGGCTAAAAGGACACTGGCTCAGGGGTAGAACCAGCGTCCTGTTATCTGAAGGTCGCTGGTTCGATTCCCCTGGTCTGTATGTCGAAGTGTCCTCTAGTCGGCAGCTTGCATGGCAGCCGCCACCATCAGTGTGTGAATGAATTACTGTCAGTCTTTGGACAGAAGAGTATAATAGATGCACTAACATGTAAACAACACCAAGAAAGATAACTATGACAGCAACTATAAACAAATGGTTTATAGAACAATTCATGATTTATTCCATTACCACCAAGAAATCAAAGAAAACAAGAAGCTTCTTATCAGCTGCAGAACTTCCCTGAGAATATTTGTTTTTAAGTTTTCTTCAGTGTCAAAGTAATCCAATGAGAGTTGTCTGTACATCCACAAGTTCACTGCAAATAAAGTGCTCACAGATAATTCAGCCTTCCTTGATGGAGTATATTTAAGTAGATGTGACTGCCAGGTGAACTTGACTGAAGCTTGGATATCAGACTACAGTAGAAGCCTTTTGTCTCTCAGCTAGAAGTGCAATAGATTGTCTGTTATTCTATACCCACTAGTGTGTGTGTGTGTGTGTGTGTCAGGTATAAGTGGCAGAGTGAGCGTCAGCGGTATCACAAGGATCTGGAGCAGGAAGTCTTCATCCCCCCTGGAGAGTCGCTCAAAGATCTCATCCACCAATCACAGAGCTCAGGCAGCGGCTCAGGGCTCCCCCTGCTGGTAGGAACCAGTACTGCATCTCACACACACACACACACACACACACACACACACACACACAGATTTGTTCTGATGACTTCCTGATATATGTTAGTTTGTTTGAATTGTTGGTAAAAGGTCAAATATGACTGAGATCCAGTCTCACACTCCTCCACAGTTCTTGGTGCCGTCTGCCACTCTGGGTCTCTCAGGTCTTTGATGATGTTGGGTTTAAGGCTCGGTTATGTAGAAATGTACATTTAAGAAGTTTCAGCACCAAATTGATGACAAAATAATGATTTTTTTGCAACAAAAGAAGTCAAAGTCGTTGATGTTGTCTCTGAATCTAAATAAAAACATAATTTCCTTTATTTTATTTTCAGAAATGTTTTTGTGTCTGGCAACACAAAACAACCACAACATTACAGTTTAAAGTTAAAGACATTTAACACAGCACCCAGCAATGAGGACTACAGATGTGCTGGAACACACATCGGATCATTACGATCTGTTCCAACACACCGATCGTAACAACAGAGCCATCGATCCATCTCCTCGTCTTTAGACCTCTGTGTTTTTCAGTCAACAGTCTAAGACCCAAAAACAAGATCATTGGTCTAAAAATGAATCGATTATCAGAATAGTTGCTGATCAACACATTGATTAATCAGCTGATAGATGTAAAAATATATATCAGAGTCCAACATGAACTTTCCAGACTTGTTGCTTTAGTTTCTACTTTGTACTTTTGTAGTCGTCAGACATTAAACCATCATGTGCTATTGAAGCTTCTCACTGTCAGCACAGAATTAAATGAGTTTAAGATGAATCATCAGTTTAATGTTCCTCATTTGACATTTGATATAGAAAAACAATGGTAATAATCTTTAATCCCATCCCGCTCTCTCCTTCGTCCTCTCTCGCCCACCCAGGTGCAGCGGACCATCGCCAAGCAGATCCAGATGGTCCGTCAGATCGGGAAAGGTCGGTACGGCGAGGTGTGGCTCGGCCGCTGGAGGGGAGAGAAGGTAGCTGTCAAAGTCTTCTTCACCCGAGAGGAAGCCAGCTGGTTCAGAGAGACGGAGATCTACCAGACCGTCCTGATGAGACACGAGAACATTCTCGGTATGCCACCGTCAGGACGGACAGCAGAGTCCTTCAGTGCACTTACATTCATCACCCCAAATCTCATCAAGAACACAAACACTTCAGGATTCATACACTGACTGCTGAAGCCTCCTTTTAGCTTCAGTACATTTGGTCCTCTATCTTTTACACTGAAAACATGTTAGAAAGGTCTTTTAATTCCATATGAAAAGAAACCGCTTCAGTCTTCCCATGATCGTCTGTGAGCTCAGAGCTACAGACGAGCCCGGAGACTCCAACAGCGATCAATATCTCCATCGATTGTTAATGTGGTGGATGAATGAGACTAATGACGTCGAGCGTTGCCTGTCAGACTGAGGAGACACGATTGTGTGTGTGTGTGTGTGTGTGTGTGTGTGTGTGCGTGTGTGCGTGTGTGTGTGTGTGTCTCACTTCCTGTCTCTGTCCATCCTGCAGGCTTCATCGCGGCCGACATTAAAGGCACCGGCGCCTTCACGCAGCTCTTCCTTATCACCGACTACCACGAGAACGGCTCTCTGTACGACTACCTGAAGCTGACCACGCTGGACACGCAGGCGCTGCTGCGGCTGGCGTTCTCAGCAGCCTGCGGCCTCTGTCACCTGCACACTGAGATTTACGGCACGCAGGGCAAACCGGCCATCGCCCACAGAGACCTGAAGAGCAAGAACATCCTGATCAAGAAGAACGGCACCTGCTGCATCGCCGACCTCGGCCTCGCCGTCAAGTTCAACAGGTACGAGATGGTTTTCTGGTGGTTTTGTTCTTGTTGTTTTTGGTTATGATGATTACTTTGATGTTTGTTAAGGTGAGATAAACTGGTTTTCTATGTATTTGAAATCACAGCTGTTCTTTACTGTGAAAGTGTATTCATGATTTTTTAATCAGATTATTTCTATGACTTTATATTAGAGAGCGATATGAGATATATCTTCATGTTCAGTTTTAACTTTCAAGAATACTCTGCTAATTTAATGACTTTGTACTTTGTGTTGCCGTAGTGACACTAACGAGGTGGACATCCCTCTGAGCACTCGGGTCGGGACGCGGCGCTACATGGCCCCGGAGGTCCTGGACGAGAGCCTCAACAAGAACCACTTCCAGGCGTACATCATGGCGGACATCTACAGCTACGGCCTCGTCATCTGGGAGATGGCCCGACGCTGCGTGACCGGAGGTACACACACACTCACACACACACACACACACCAGACTTAACGGATCCATGTAGTTTTGTAACAGGATACAAACTGACATGCATCTGATTTAATTGAGTGTCGAGCTGCAGCCAGTAGTTGATGAATGATCAATCAATTTGACGATTGAGAGAAAATTAATTAAACTATTTACATCAATAAAATTGAATGAAGTTCAGCGTGACGCTTCAGATGTAAATCAGGCTGCCTTGCCTATGGGAAGTGGGAGTGGGGTCAACAGGTGATTTTCAGTGGGTTGACCTGGTTTAAAAAACCCGTGTGGACCTGCTGATGTTTGTGGAAACAAAGTTTGAAATTGTTGCTCTGTGTGAAAAAAGCCAAGCTTTGTTTTCAGCCTCTCTGCCTCGACAGTTCCGGTCTGTGTTTAAGTGACTTTATTGAATCTGTGGAGGTCAAACTTTTCAGAACAATGCGTGAAGATGACAAACAGAACTCTGTGACAAACATTCATCACTGTGATCTCTGTGGAAGATGTTTGTCCAGGTGAGTCACCTTCAGTTTGTGTTGTTCAGGGATCGTGGAGGACTACCAGCTGCCGTACTACGAGATGGTGCCCTCTGACCCCTCCTATGAAGACATGCTGGAGGTGGTGTGTGTTAAAGGACTGAGGCCCACAGTGTCCAACCGCTGGAACAGTGACGAGGTGAGAGTCCACACTGACTCCAGTTTCACGCTGTTCCATCTTTTCTAATAGTCAGCACAGTGTCACCAGACTAGTGATTTTAAGAGCTGTCGAGTTAAAATGAACTTTATAAACTCTGTGAAACTCTGTCTCTGACTCATTCTGCAGTATTTGGACCTTCTTGTAAATTCGGCAGATGTTCTACATGAACTTCTTTCTGTCTTTGAGTAGAAACAAACTTTGATTTCCTCTCATGTTTCTGCTAACATGTCCTCAGTGTCTTCGGGCTATGCTGAAGCTGATGTCAGAGTGTTGGGCTCATAACCCCGCCTCCCGCCTCACCATCCTCCGAGTAAAGAAGACGCTCGCCAAGATGGTGGAGTCCCAGGACATCAAGATCTGACCACTCTCTTCCTCTTCCTCGCCCCACCACATTCAGACTCACCTGAACCCCGAACACATTTACCGTGACCTAGACCTGATCGGACCGGCTTCCCCAGGCTTCACTCTTCATCAGGAGGAGGAGTTGAGAGATAAAAATGGACCCATCCTTGGGCTGAACTGTGCGTCTCCTCCTCCCTCATGTTCAGTCTGTCTTAAGCCTGGAAACAAACATGGAGTCTTCCCTCCTCCACCTCCTCCACCTCTGTCTGTGCCGTGTAACTCGCAGGAAGCGAGACCGCCGGGTTGACGCTTTCTGTGAAAGCCAAATGAGACAATAATTTTTATGACGACTTCCTGTGTAGGGGAAAAGGGGAGGAGCCTCTGGATGCTCGTTGTGAAAGAACCAGGACGTTTGAAACCTCCTTTATTATTTTTTTTTAAAGACCCAGCAGCCTTCCTCACTTCTGCCTGTTTCAAAACGCTAAATATGCCAATTTGTTTTTGTTGTTTTCTCTTCAGGACTGAGTTCTCCTGCCATATTGAAATATATCTCCACTCTGACAGTAGAGTTAATTATAAAAATAAGGTACTATAATAATATGTGAATTTAAATGTGTAAATAAACGTTATCATTAGATGCCGTGCCTACTCATGAGAAGATTAAAGACCAGAACACTATGATGTTGACATCCAGCCGACTCCTCAGAGACGTTGACAGGAGATGATGGAGTCACCATGGAGACGTCTCCCGTCCTGTCTGTCTGTCTGTCTGTCTGTCTGTCTGTCTGTCTGTCTGTGTCTACCTGCCTGCCTGCCTGTCTATGTGTCTGGTTCATGTTTGTCCATCTTTTCAGAGATACAGAGGTGTTGCTTCGCTGAGGGGAGAGAAAATCTGATTGGTTGAGTTAAACCTCAGTGGGTGGAGCTAAAAGACATGAAGAGAACTCCAGATGTCAGTGAGGTCTGTGAGCCAGTAGGAAGACAGATAAGTGATACGAGTCACTTCATTTACGTAAATCAACGATTTTTTAGCGTTTTTCGGCTCAGGATATTCAGTTCTCTTCTTATTGAGATATAGCAAGGTTCCGTTTTAATAAAACTCTTGTTCAAACGTGAAGAAATTTGAGTTTGATTTCTACATTTAATCAGTGTTGGGTGTCGTGTGACAGGTGATCCAGTCAAGGACATGAGCTACGGTAATCAATACAAATGTATGAAAAAAAGACACAGAATCACAAAGCCTGAAAAAATATAAAACTATGTGACCTAACCTTTTCCATTTCCCCCTTGCCTAATAATCTGAAACCTGTCAAGATCTTTCAGTGCTAGTTGCTAAATTAGTGATAAACTAGCAACGGAGAGTGCTAAGCATGTTACTATTCACTAAAAATTTGTACACAGGTTAACTTTGGCTTCTTCCGCTGATTTTTCACTGGTCCAATCAGATTATTTCTAATACTCGAAGAATATTTGGGAAACTGGTATAGAAAGTGGTTAGCCTAGTTTAGCACAAAGGCAGGAATCCAGGGAAAACTGTCATCCTAGCACCATCAAGTGAATGTTAATATCTATATAAAATTTTAAAAAGTGTAAAAATGAGACGTAAGATAAAACAGATCTAGGCTAGCAGTTTCCCTGCTTCCAGTCTTTATGCTAATGAGGCTGATCACATTCAAACCTCTCTGGGTTTAAACCCAAAATGTTCCTTCAGCAGTTTGTGTTGATTTCTCTCCTGAGCAGCAGGACGTCGTGTGATTGGCTCTCAGTCATATTTGACCTTTTACAACAATTCAAACTAAAATATATCAGGAAGTCATCAGAACAAACCTCTGTGTGCGTGTGTGTGTGTGAGTGAATGAGTCGTTCATACAGTAGCTATTTAAGAGCAGTAACTTAGTGTTTCCTCTGTAATATGTCAGAGAAGCTCAGTATATAGAATAATCTCTAATATGTAAATCATTAATGTACTTTGTTTTGGTGGTGTTGTTTGTACAGCATCTGGTTCGGTGCCTTATGAGTTTACCAAGGAAATGAAACTCTGTATACAGTCAGTCTGTCCAATGTAACGATTTTTAAGTAAATAACCTTATTTTAGTACACAAACTCCCAGCGTCCTCTCTGATTCTTTCCCCTGCTGCAGCTGCCGTCTCCTTTATTTTATGATGTTTGGTTTGTGTGTTTTCTTTTATGCGCCTAATGCATGGAAGACCAAACACTAGAAAGAAAGAAAAATTTGAAAAGCTTGTCGCCAAGACAAATATTGTGTATAAAGGAAATTAAAATTCTGTCATTTTGTGTAAATCTTGTCTCCTCAGATCAGTTGTGATGTGTTCTCTCCTGCAGACGAACTGTATGGAGACATCTGATGGTTGCTGTAAATTATGTAAAGTGTTACTTTTTTTAAAGCAGTTTGGTGAAGAACATCAAATTTTGAAGCAGATATGCAAGAACAAAAATATGAGAATCTTCCACAATTTGATGCATGTTATCTTTAACTGCAGAATGTTGATTATGATGTATAATTATTACTTTGATCCACTGTATGATTTAACTGTCATGGCAACTTAAATTGGGGAAATATCAGGACTTGTGTTCTGAGTTTTCAGCTCATCTTTGATTTAATTCTTCATTTTGACTTACCATATTTTTCTTTATATAAGCTGCGTGTGTAACTTCCTGCAGGTTTCTGTCCAGATCTTTGAATGCAGTGCCACCTGCTGGACAACTGCTGCAGCATCTCAACACAAGAACCAGGAGGGAGAATCAGGTAAACACTTGTTTCATCCAACATCACTTTGATTTCCTCTTCAGTTCAGATGTTTGTAATTTAGAGGGTTTAGTAGGGCTACTTTAACACAAAGGAAAATACCAATGCCATTATTTTAAAAAGATGTCTTTAGTGTAAATGACCCCATATCATACATTATACCCAACATTAATACAATACTCTTCCAATTATTGAACTTTCATTAAGATTTCATACCAGTATTCTTCTGGTTGAAACATGAGCTTTCCTTTGCTTTTTCCCTACAATCCTGTTATTTCACTTCTTTCTCCACAACATAACTTAATCATTTAGATTCCTCCAAGCCATCAGCCTGTTTGATTTTTCCACTGACTCACCTGGTGAATCAATCCATCCTTTCAAATTTAAATTGTTTTAAACACTGACTCTCAGAACTACTGACAGTGTTCATTTAGGATCAAACTGATGATTCCACAATAACATACAGAAATGTTGATATGGTTGTGCTTATTAAAATCTCAACATGCAAATAAGTTACGTTTATGTATTTCTGTACCTTCCGGCAGCAGCACATAACTCACCATCTTCAGCAAGACAGAAGATTAAGTTTTTAAAATGCCGTTCAAGTCCACAATCCAATTTTCAGTTAACGTGATCTTTGTGACTTGACACTCAGTTCAGCTCCATCACGGTAAACTTGATTGAAAAGACTGAAACATCCACACTATAAAACATACCCTCCCAACTGTGGTAAAAAAAATTGAACACAGATTCTTTGAGTTGTGTCAAATGTTTCCGTCTTTATTAAACACCTTCACTCTGTCTACTTGTCCTCGGGTTTGTTGAAGCAGTAGGTGAGGCAGCACTTGCCGCAGTAGTGACGGTCAAAGTGGCTCGCCATGAAGACGCCAGCGCCACACTCGTCAGCGGGACACTCGCGTCTCAGCCGGTGGATTTTACCGTTCTCGTCAACCTGCAGACAAAATACAAATGTCAGACTTTAGAATAAAACTCAAGTACTTGTTTCTTCAGACCAAAAAGTATAAGTTCAACTAAAATGTCTGCTTCTTTACCTCATCTTCAACTAAGAGTGAAAGTTTTATGACTGAGACGGGAAACTCGTTTGACACTGAATCAAAGTTTAGTGAATACTGGAGCTGAAATGTCTGAACAGATTTAGCCAACATGATATCCGCACACAGACTTAAGTGTCCTCTAAAGCATCTGATGTCCAACATGGGCAGATAGTAAGGTGGTGGCAGCCCGTTGCAGCAGCTTCTGTGTGTTTCCAAGTCTGCTTCAGCTTCACTGTTGTAAGAGACATTAATTCTTTCCTGCCACTAGCCATCACTTCATACAATACCTCTGCCTGAAAGATCTGATTACTGTTTTTACTCCATTTAGAACAAGTAAGTCTATTTATTTGTATTGTCTGTGGTTCTCTTATTGCACACTCATTGGAATAGTTTATTTCTTGACAGTTTAAATTGTTTATAGTATCGCTTGCACTGTGTATATATAAATTGTATATATCTTGCTTCCGATTTGTGATGTACAGAGTGTTTTTCTTTTTTATATGGACTAACTGCTACTGTGACAAAAAAAAAAAAAAATCCCAGTCTGGGATCAATCAAATAATTCTATAACCAGTTGATACCAGTAGGATGAAACAAGTCATACCTTGTAGTACTTAAGCACAGCGAGCTTGACCTTCTTTCTCTTGTGCTTGTTCTTCTTGGGGGTGGTGTAAGACTTCTTCTTCCTCTTCTTAGCACCACCTCTCAGCCTCAGCACCAAGTGCAGAGTTGACTCCTGACAGCAATGAAATACACATTAAGTGAGATTTGAGAAATTATTGAATTGCTAACTCTGAATGACTAGAAGATCAATTAATGACAATTTTCACATTTGATGCCAAGTTAGTCATATCAGTTACCGATATGCAGGACTTGAACACAGCAGCTTCTGAACTCCTCACAGGATCAAAGATTAATCTAAAGTCTGCAGTCAGACCGCAGGACTATCGGCTTACCTTCTGGATGTTGTAGTCGGACAGTGTGCGTCCATCCTCCAGCTGCTTTCCAGCGAAGATCAACCTCTGCTGATCAGGAGGGATACCTGCAAATACAAACACGTTTCAAGGATTTACATATAAAGCCATCAGAAAAAATAGCTAGCTTTGGCAGTTCCATATATAAAAACTGATAGTAATTATACCTTGAGTATTCACTGTACAACTGAAAAAGGAACCAATTCAAAGTTGATTATTTGACTTTTTAAAGAAATGTTTGTCTTGAGCTGAAAATTAAAACATTGTCAATTCCCCATCCTTCTAAATCCTGAAATACTTTGTGTAATGTAAAGTCAGCGAGTGTTAAGGACTGCCTGGTTTTAATTTCTCCACAGCTCAAAGAATCACTGTTAAATGTCTCCATCGGTTCTTAAACCGCCTCTGACGTTTAGTTTAGAGATATAAAAAAATATATAGAAAATCCTCACATTTCACAAGTCTATTTAATTGAGTATTCGTCTAAGCAACTTAAAGGTTTTCAGCTGTACAGAGAACATTCATCTGGGGCTTGTTTTTCCATATCTGACGGCTCACTCACCCTCTTTGTCTTGGATTTTGGCCTTGACATTTTCTATAGTATCTGAAGGCTCGACCTGCAGAAGGAGAAGAGGTCAGGCATGACATGTTCTTTCGGTCAGAGCTCGGATCAAGTGTTGTACAGACTTTCAACTATAACATGCCATCGACGTGTCATTTTATCTGGAGAGACATACAGGCACGTTGTGGAGCAGACAGCGGCGCTGCCCCGCTGCTGTCTGCCACACGTGTTTACGGTGCTTTGGGTATCTGCTAACAGTTAGCTTAGCCACTTGGTTTCGATGCAACAATAACGCTCGTTGGCGCTAACTTTGCTGGAGTTCAAACAAACACAGGCGCCATCAGAGGTGATACTAACTAATCTCGGGATTTAATGTGGAGTTTTAGCCCAGTTTAACTCTAAAATAAACTTGGGTACACTGCGGCCACAGACGGCCGGATCCCACCATCACGGTCCGGCTCACCCACCTCGAGGGTTATGGTCTTCCCCGTGAGGGTTTTGACGAAAATCTGCATCCTGGCGTTCGTCCACCTACACAAGAGACACAAATGAGACTTTAGAAGTGTGGATTGTACTGAAACACACTGTCAAAATTAGTGATTTCTGAGAATAAGGAGCAGAAACCCAGAGCTCCATCTTACCACAGGTTCACTCCTAATGGCGGATCATGAGAAGAGGGCTTTCGGAGCGAGCGACGGGGTTTTCTGCTCGCGTATGCACGGCTTAGGTGACCGTCAGGGTGCCTGATCAAAAATATACACAAATATTATAGTTTGTGCTCTTTCAGCGTCTTTTTGTCACCTTATCGGAATTAATTTGAGTCGGAAATGTATTTCACAACCCAATTTTTAATTATTCAATCTGCATATTTAAAAACACTGTTAATGTAACCATAGTAACTGGGAGTGTTTGCAAATGGCTTCCCGGAAGGAGCAAAAGTGGAAAGCTAACCTCAAAATATAAGTTAATAACAATGTCTGAGGCAGAAAACACCTGTAGTGTGTCCTCAAGAGAAGAAGTCAGACATTCAACATCCGACATGTTGACAACTGACAGTGACGACATGTTTTTTCAGTGTCTGTATGAGTTTATGGAACACGAGAAACAGTTCCTGCAGTGTCCAGCAGAGGGCCCGGACGAGCTCCGCTACATCGTCTACCGCTCTGCGTTTAACCAGGTATTTTACATACTTACTTACTACTTAATTTAACCCAGTAGTGGGTGGCGTTTTCATTTAATAATGCTTAGTAAATTATGTATTTTCCAGCTAATCCAGGAAGCTATAAGAATTTGTTCAGCTTCAGAAGACTCATTTTGTCAACACATGAAAAAGAAACGCATTCAACAGCAACAATGTGAGAAACTTTACTGGACAGAAGGAGACAGAAAACTGTAATCTGTAAAGTAACTAGCAACTAAAGCTGTTTGACACATGTAGTGGAGTAACAAGTACAATATTAAATCTGAGATTTGTTGGAGTAACAGTATACAGTACATTTAAATTAAATGCAAATGTTCAAGTAAAAAATAAGTATGGTAGATTTTCATGACATAAATTACTTACATTACACCTCTTTATAAAATGGCACATTTACATTTAACAGATGCTTTTGTCCAAAGAGACTTACAATCAGTACATTTGTCACAAGAGAGAACCCGTCGATAAAGAAAGGAAAAAGTAGAAACCGTTTTCATGCCCTTGTCTGAGTCGTCTCAGTTACGTTGTAACTGTAAACACATTTTTAGATTTGATGTTGTGAAACATCAAATTTATTGATCCTGTGCCATTTTCTATCAAAGGGATGGTTCAAAAATTGTGGAAAGGTTTGTTTGATATTCCAGTGTAAATTAGGGTTAGGGGGTTGTCGTGCGGTCGTTTCTGAGGATGCTAAAACTATGTAAGCTAGCGGTCCGCAAACTTTATCTCTCGAGGGGGGGTCGTACTCGGTGTCAAGGTGCGTTAGAACATGGATGAAACTTACATCGCAATATCCCTTTAATATGCATACTACAGCAGAGGGTTGCTGTTTCAGTGTTGTTAAAAGTACCCACATGTAAAACTTGAGTGAAATTAAAGATTTGGAGTTAAAATATAACTTTGGTAGAGGTGAAAGTTACCCCTTAGATAGTACTGGAGTCGAAGTATTTAAGCATCAAAACTATGTATATATACTGTATACTTGGTCCTGGAACATTATTGGATCTTATATTCAGCATTTTTTTGATTATCACAATCAGTGTTTCGTTTTTTATCCAATTCATTTGAACCACCACACTTTTCACCATTTCCTGTCACACTTACCGCTGCTGACCGATGGAACGCACTCACTCTGTCTGACCAGTGGAAGAAAGATGTTGAAAATATTGCATTCAGCTAAAGTTATAGATAAAGTTTTAGTTTAAAATAGTTTTAGTCCCTTCAAATGTTTTATTTGGTTAGTTTTTTTTTATTTAGGATATTTTGTTAATTAATCTTGATGCATAAATAGCTCCATAAAACTAATAAACCTTTAATTATATCAGTTGTTGATGACATCATAAAACATAATACAAGCAGAAAACAACAACATAATGATGAAATCCAGACTTGACTCTCCTCTCAGTGACACAATACAAATGTACTTCTGCCTCTGTCTTGTTGTTTTTCCTCCTTCAGGTGATCTCACGAGCGACAGCCTATAAGAGACTCCTACTGACCATTAAAACGGGCTACGATGATGTCATCAGGGAGCTGCAGAGGAGGGAGGACGAGGTGAGGACAGCTCAGCGAACTTTGGCGGCATTGAAGTCACACCCGCAGTCACTGATGGCCTGCCAGAGACGAGCCAGCCAGCTGAGGGAGAGGTGTGTGTGTGTTTATTGGTTAAGTAGATTGAGATGTTTTTTTCTGGTATGTGTTCTCTTGTACAAACACATCTGATCAAACCGAACAGACACAGTCCTGATGAGGCAGATTATCTCCATGTTTAAGATCAGGGTCCGATACTGGCACACAACCACTATTACAACCCTAGAGGTCATATAAATGTTTCTATTGTTTGTGCCTGTCTCTGTTTCAATAACCCTCTGTTACCTGAGTGTGTGTGTGATTGGTTACAGGTGTTTCATTGATTGCAGGTTGTCCAGGGAGCTGAGGCATTAAGACCTCTCTGGAAAAAGAGATCCACAAACATATCAAAAATGTATTTAATGTAAACATTCCATTTAAATGTGAAATATGTATATGTATATGTAAATGTATTTGGGCATTATAATGTGTGAAACATGGAACATCAAAGACAAAAAACTGTTGGCTATACTATTGGTGGCCAGTAAAAAATCTGTTTCAAGGAAATGTTTGAAAGTAGAACCTCCCACCATCGATGAATGGATCGAAGTTGTCTGTGAGATTTATGTTATGGAGAAGATTTCTTTTTCCCTCAAAGGTGAAAAAGAAAAAAATTATGAGATCTGGACCTAATTGACTGAGGCTGTAAAACCAATCTGATCTGATTTAATTTGAATGCACTTGTGCTTTGGGTGAACCTGCCCCCTTTTTTATGTGATGTTTTGAGTGTCAGAAGTGGTGCGCTCCCCAGTTCTGTTTTGTGGAAGTGGAAAAATTAGTGGTCTATAAAAGAAAACCCCAGAAGGGCAGTATGGATAAATCACTTAAACTTTCTACATCCATCCTTTCCTATGTCCTTGAAGGACTACGGCTGTAATCGATGTATGTGATGGAAGTTTGCCATTCTAAATAAAAAGAGTCAGTCTTTGAGTAGAAACATGGAGTCTCTTTGCCCCAGTGATGGACGGGATAATGCATTTTCCTTTCCGGATCCTCTTCTTCTCTTCATCTCTTTCAGGATCTCCGTCCTTCTGAGGGAAACATCAGATGTCCAGGAGGAGATGAAGAAACAGAAGTCATGTAGAAAGCAGAGCACATGGATACCTGGTACCACTGACACTGATTAATAAAGTGTATTACGTGTTGCATCTGGAAAATGTAACAATTTCCCTTTGAATATAAGTGTATTAATATAATATCAAGTGAGTTTGAATAAGAAGTTCATGAAAAGACTATAAACAAAAAAAAAACTATCCACTAAGAGATGCAAAGAGACACAGATCATCTGTCACGTCTCCCAGGTGTCACTGTGTCTGATTCAGAGGATGATGATGCTTTGGACCGACACCTGAAACACCTTGAAGCTCAGAGAGATGCTCTGATGGACAAGAAGAGTCACTGCGTCTCTCTTGAGTTCAAAGCTGAGCTGGACAGGAAGCTGCAGGATGCCGAGCAGCACAGAGACGAGCTGAGCACCGAGAACCACCAGCTGAACGTCCTGTATGACATTTATATTGTCATAGTTTTGGTTCCAGTGACATTGAAATTCATAAATAAATTAAATGTATTTCCAAATGTTTTTCAGGCCATTAATCATCTCATCTATTTGCAGGAACGAGCGCCTGAGGTTCGTGTATGAGCGTCTGTGCTGTGGTGAGGACGAGAAGCCGCTGGTTCCTCTGGAGGAACTCCTGAGATCCACACTGGAGAACATCAGACAGATCAGCGGTGAGACACCGCTGCCAACACAGGACTCAGACTGAGGCAGTCCAGGCGCTCCTAATATAAGATGTGTCCAACAAGGAAGTGAATATTAAAAAGTCATTATTGGAGCAGTTATAACATTAAAAAGCCAACATGTTTGTCTTCATCAGAGCTCCAAAACATTTCAAATGAACATGTTTCTTGTATTTGGAGCAAGTGCTCTCTTTTCCTTTACCCAAGCTTTGTATCCATATTTTGTCACATAGAGTGACCAGTTATCCCTTTTTCTGACTGTACAATGTCATTGAACGAAAAAACGTCTCTCTGCAGCTGCCATGTGTGATGAGCTCTGATAGGTCGAAATCAGTCTTGTGATGTTGGGAAGGCAGCATGCAATGGTGCCAAAGAAAAAATATCCATAATTCACCTCATTCACTAAATGCGTCAAACTGAAGTGACAGGACTGTTTTGAAGTTGTGAGAAGGAGAACATTTGAATATTTGTGTTCAGATGTAGAGAGCAGAAGTCAAAAGCTGTCAGAGAAATAAGTTGATGTTCACATAAAGTTAAACTCAGAAACAAATCAGGTAACACACCTCTGTCGTCTCCTGTCTCCTCCAGTGACGACTGATGACATCCACAGCCTTGACACTGAGCTGTTTGAGGACGATGAGCCGACTGGAGTCAACGTGTCTGACCTGCTGACACATTACCTGGACAGGTGCTGCGTTCAGGAACAGCTTCTGATCAGATTATCTGAGCTTTCCCTGAATGTTGTGTGTCTCTGTCAGGTTCATCGAGCTCTTTGACTTGGCTCGGTATAAAGAGGCCGCTCTGATCGCTGCCAGATGTCCTCAAGGAGTCCTGAGGAACCTCGACACCCGCGACATGTTCGGAGGTCAGAAACACGAGTGCTGGAGCCATCAACCAATCACAGTCCTCTCCAGACCTCACTGAGCTCAAGAGACAACCTTGTGTCTGATTGGTTCCTGTTTCATGACTTCCTGTCCACCTGTCTTTCTGTCCTCAGGTGTGAAGGGGCCCCCGGGCTCCGTCCACCCTCTCCTGCTCTTCTTCCAGGCCCTGCTGATGACCGTCCCAGTCGATGACAAGCTGTCAGCTGATCTCTCCCTGCAGCTCGTCAGATGTTTCCTGCAGCATGGGGCCACGCAGCTCGTTAGCCACGCTGTCACCCACAACAAGTATACAAACAAACAAACAAACTCTCTTGATCTCTGTTCAGTTCGTCATCATCTCTCTCTCTCTCTCTCTCCTGTCAGACTCACCTTCACTGAGCAGCTTGGCGACGCCCTCACTGAGCATGCTCAGAAGAACAGCGGGGTGGCCGACTTATGTGTGACGTTGGCCACCATAGCGTACGAGGCCTGCAGGCTGGACAGGAAAACTGCACTGAGCATGTGCAGGAGAGGCCTGATCCACAGCGCTGCCGAGTTCATGAAGCACAGCAGGGACCTCACAGCTGGTGAGAGTGTGTGTGTGTGTGTGTGTGTGTGTGTGTGTGTGTGTGTGTGTGTGTGTGTATCAGAGTGCAATCAGAGTCTCTCTCTCTCTCTCTCTCTCTCTCTCTCTCTCTCTCTCTCTCTCTCTCTCTCTCTCTCTCTCTCTCTCTCAGAGGACTGTATATGGGTCCTTCGTCACTCTCCCAGCCTCACCCTCCTCCAGCTTTTGACGGAACCTCAACAGGGACTGGCAGCCATCTTGTCAGTGGGTGTGGCCTGCTCCACTCTGCTGTCAGAGCCTCAGCAGCAGGAGTTAGCTCTGCAGCTCCTTGACAGCTTTATGAGCAGAGGACGAGGTGAACACACACGAGCCAACCAGTGGGCCAGTAACACAACATCACCAGACTCCCTTAACAAATGTAGGGATTTTAAGAGTTGTTGAGTTAAAACAAACTTTATAAACTCTGTGAAACTCATTCTTCATTATTTCATCCTTCTTGTAAATTCAGAAAATGTTCTACATGAACTTCTTTTTGTCTTTGTGTAGAAACATGGAGTCTGTTTGTCACTAGCCATTTTTATACAGAGCACCAAGCCGCCAATTTGCCCGTCCTTTTGGCAGCTCTGTCCGCGGTTTTAGACAGAGGCGGCAAATTGGGGGTCTGTTTTAGTCCACCAATTTTCTGCCTCGGAGGGAACACTTATTTCCACCTCGCCTGCTATCTAAAAACAAGCCGTAAATGTGCCGGCCTCTGCGTGAGGTGAGCGGAGGTGTCGATGACCTGCACTGTTGTGCGACCCACAGCCGGGGAGTTTTAAAACCAGGAAACAGCTGATCGCAGCAGTCAGTCCATCACTTCATCCACAGACATTAAGATGAACAACTGGACAGCTGCAGAGATCCAGGAGATGCAGCGTCTCCTCAGTCTCTGTAGCTGTTTGGTTGTGTTAGCTTGTTGTTGTGTCTGCAAGCTAAGGACGGTCACTACTTTCAAACTAAAAGCCCCCACTAAAAACCCAGTTCTAAACTCCTATTGGGTGCAATGTAAAGCTCTTATTTTGAAGACAAATTCTATGGCCAACTTCGAGCTTCACGACACATCACAGGGCTTTTGGAAAAGGAGGAATATTACGCCTCGGTTTTAGAAAGACAGGCCGGGACATTGCCGCCCTGCCCTTGGAGCAAATGTGCCGCCTTTTCTATGTAAAAAGGGCTTCAGAGATGGATGGGTGTATTTGCAGGCGCTAACTCAGCCTCTCCTCTCAGGGGTTTTGGAGGAGGTGATTCTGGAGGACAGCATGTCTTCAGTGGACATTTGGACCGATGTGGCGTCTCTGTGCTCTGATCTGAACCGGGACGATCTGAGCCAGGCTGTCCTGTCCATCCTGCTGGACCAGAGCGGGACTAGAGTCTTGTCTCCAGACCTGGAGGGAGCCCGGCTCGTGGAGCACGTCTTCCTGTGAAATCTGAACCTGCATTTAAAAACACACTGCTGAGCTCTGGTTGTTGATGACCTGTTCAACAACCAAAATTACTTTCAGGACTCCCAATGTGTCCCCCTATTTTAATATCAGGCTCTCTACCACTCAAATATCAAATCCTAAGACCTTTTAAGTATGTTCACTTCTGCCCCTTATTCAGTAAAAACTATTCATCTGTGACGGTCCTCATCATCTATCATCTGTCATGATCACAATAGTGTGATCCCTTTGTTCTGCAGGCAAACATAACCTCTGCCTAATGACAGTGAGATGACTCAGGAGGTGTTCCAGCAGTGGCAGCTGACTGCCAGCTGGTGGTGAACACACTTACACAGATCAAACACACACATCAAACAATTCTTACTGTAAAAATCATAATAACAGAAGATTAATAAATTAATCAGATGTCACAAAAACATTGGATCTTGTCTCTTATGATAAAGACACAAAACTTAATGGAACGTTTCTACTTTTCAAAGTTTGATGAAATGAACCTTGTGTTCTGAGCTCATTCTGACTCGTCGAAATATGTTTTTATTCATCAGATAGTCTGAAAATAATGGGGGTTGTTGGATACTAAGCTCTTCATGATTAACTTTTAAGTAGTTTGATTAAATTATAGGTGTTTTATTGAATTTAATAACTTCTGTTGTCCTCTTGGGTCAAAAAGACCAGGCAGCACAAAGTGGTGCCTTTATGTTTTCATTTAGCAAAAGCTTCAGTCTAAAGCCACTTACAATCAGTACTGTGTGTGTGTGTGTGTGTGTGTGCGTGTGTGTGTGTGCGTGCGTGTGTGTGTGTGCGTGCATGCGTGTGTGTGTCCTCACAGTGAGTGTGGACAAACACACTCTCTCTGGTCCATAAACAGCCTGCAGACACAGAGAACGACTGTTTACCCAGCATCCTCTCTGTTCCTGTAACATTCAGGCAGTGAGGCCCAGATCAGATCGATCAGAGTGTGATGTCATGTGTAGATGATTGTGTGGAAGTGGATCATTGGCTGCAGTGCGTTACCTTTTTACGTTATTTTTATTTGATTTGTTTTTGTTTCTGACACTTTTTTGGATCCATAATTTCCTGGAAAGTTTCCTGGACAGAACTGTGTCTGGTTCTGATGTTCCATTACTCCAGCTCGGTTGTTCGATTGACCTTGTCTGCTTTGTCAGACTGTCAGACTTTATTTTCTTGCATGGCACATAATAAGTGTAACATTTTAACAGAAATAGATTTACCATCAAAAAACATCCAGTCAGTTCAGAAACAACAGCTGCTTGTTTTCAGATTTTTTTCTGATGACTGATGTCAGCAGATTTGATCAGAGTCATTTCAGATTTGTGTTTGAATGTTTGTATTTTCAGTCGGCTTCACTTCTGCACGAGAAAACAACAGAAGAAGAGAGGGAAAACAATGCTGAAGAGTTACTGCTGACTCACAACCGCTGGCTCTGTCACTGCATATTGATCTCCTGCAGTGGTGTGAGTGTGTGTGTGTGTGTGTGATGCTGGCCCAGCATGACAGAGCTTCTCTGACGTTCTGTCAGCTGGTTCCGGTCCACCTTCTCTCCAGGATGTTAAAGGAAACATTGTCACATCTGATAGGGCTGTTGAATCTGCTGCGTGCTGCTCACAGCGTCCAGTAACAGATTCAAATGTGCTTCGTCCTCTTTAGACTTCCTTTTCACTTCAGACACTGTGCAGCTATTTAAAAACAGATACAATGTTTTATTGCAATTTTTTCTTTTACATGTCTGATTATTGCAGCCCAGTCCAGTCACCAGAGTCAGTTTACTGCAGTGTACGTTTCTATAAACCACTGATAGAATGAAACTCAGTATTTCTTTATGTTGCTGCTTCATATTTTTTTAGGTGCATTACTACTACTACTACTACTACTTTCACGTTGTGACAACACTTTGCTGATTGTCTGGTTGAGTTCAGGAAAACATAATGTTTTGACTACCTTGTTCTGTCTCCACAAACATGGCTGGAAAATGTCCTGACGTGTTGTAAAAAACACACATTTTGAGGACACAAACTGGGCCGACTATCATATCAACATCTGTACGATCTGTTCCATTCAGGTTGTATAGAAACCTGCTTTAACTAACAAGACCAGGTATTATTTAAAGATGTCATCTGGACGTTTTCCAGACATCAAAGCGTGATCTTTGCTTACGGTGCATTTTATTGCAAGGCAGAAGTCAGAGTTGGCTCTGTGAGTGACATCACCAGAGGCAGTTTATCAGATGCCATGTTATCAAAAGGTTACTGGTTCGATTCCCTAGTCTGCATGTCAAAGTGTCCTTGGGCAAGATACTGAACCCCATACTGCTGATATGCTGGTCGGCAGCTTGTAACAGTTGCCCATTCCTGATGTAATTCAGTCAGTCATGAGTCAGTGGGGAGGAGACAGACGGAGATCAAGCCTGACAAGGTGTGTGTGTGTGTGTGTGTGTGTGTGTGTGTTATAAATACTCAGACAGCAGCAGAGAAAGTGCAAAATGCTGTGTAATCCCCCTCATCTGTGTTTCCCAGAGGGTGAGGCTGAGCTTTGTGTGTTTGCTTCTATTTTTGTGACAACCATTTTCAGTGTCAGACCTTGAAAGTGGAGACATTTTGTCTCATCCTCACTGAAGCTCCCCTCAACACTGAGTTAATATTCATGCTTTAAACTTACATTTAAAGGAACCGTTCGGAGGTTTCCGATTTGCTTTAGTATAGAGTAAACGTGTTTGCCAGGAGCTCCAACTCGACTTCATGTTTTACCTCACCCTGAGACATTCAACTTTTGTTTTTACATATCTGAAGTGAGCTATAACATACCAAACAAAATGAAAAGGTCAGGTACAGGAAGGAGAGGCAAAAAGGGTTCTGGAGAAGATGCTTACACTAGTTATGATGCTAACGACATTCTCTTGAGCCTTAAGCCGTCTCTATCTGAAGTCAGCAAACAAGTGTCTTCAACTGAGGCTGCCACCAAATCACATGAGAAACGAAATGAGGAGCAAGAGAGGTGCCATGACAACGTAGCATCTCAATGCATTCAACAACAAGCTAAACTCAAAGATTTGGAGGCTCGGTCACGCTGGCAAAACATTCATATAGTCGGGATTAAGGAGAAAACTGAAGCCGGGCAGCCAACTGAATTTGTGACTATGCTACTTCCGAAGCTGTTGGGAGATGAACACTTTGATCTTCGATAAGCCAGAGAAGTGAACCGTGCCCACCGGAGCCTTGCACCGACTGAAGATAAAGTAAACCGATCACTTCCAGGTTGTAAACTGAACTCATCTCACCACTCTCGTGCCTCAGCTTCCTGTTGTGGGGAAGCCCTGCGAGTTGATTACCGAGTGCAGTAGAGTTCTGCAGCTCATGGATGAAAATGTATGATTATTACTCCATGGAAATGCAATCAAAGTTCATATGTGTCTTACCTACCAGCTTATAACAGTTATTATTGAGAGCTGACAGAGAAAAGAACAGAATTGAGCATTTTTAACTGCACTTGGTAATCGTCTCACAGGGCTTCCCCACAACAGGAAACTGCTGCAGGAGAGTGGTGATTTGTTTTCACTTTACAATAGAAATCCGGCTAAGCTAGCTGCTGTTTGGTGCCTCGAACTATGCGCTGAGACTCTATTTGTACTGTTGCTGAAGTTTGGTGCTGTTCTGAGCATTATGTTTCTGAGGTTGCTAAAACTATGTAGGTTAACGGACTTGTCTGTGTCACGGTGTGTTAGACCATGGATTAAATTTACACTGAAATATTTGAATAACTTTTTGTTGAGGGATATGGAATTTTGCTCATATCTCTCTGATAAATTAGATCTATACGTAAATAGTGATGGCTGAAGGCTGTTATTAGAGGTCACATAAAAGCTTATGAAAATGTTTTGCAAGTGTCTGCCAATCTCGAGGCGAGCCATATCTTGAAACTATGGATACGTTTTTTTAAAACCTAAATTCACCTAAATTCAAAGGATTCAATTAATGCCCTAGATGCTGATATTAATGTAGACAAGATTAATCTCCTCCTACCCCAATAACAAGGCAGCAGGTCCAGATGGCTTTAATGTAAAATTTCTCAAGTTTTGGTTCTAGAATATTGCCCCTGATTTTACAAATGATGAAGCATTCTAGAATTACCTCAAGTCTGCCACCCACACTGTATAAAGCCAATATCTCTTTGATTCATAAACCTGGCCATGACCCTAAAGTGGTTTCATTGCATCGTCCCATTTCGCTGTTGCCCATTGGAACTAAAATTATTAGTAAAGTACTGGCCAATAGGTTAAAAGAACGCATAGATCTTATTATTCATTCGGACCAAACCAGCTTTATGTCGGGTAGATGTATGTAGTACAATTTGCAGCATCTTTTCCATATTCTGTACACAAAACATACAGAAGAGTCTGCTGTCATTTCCTTAGACACACAACGTGCGTTCAGTCAAGTGGAGTGGCCTTATGTGATGCTTGCACCTTCTTCATGAAATTGATTGAGATCATTTATTCACACCCAACTGCCTCAGTAATCACTAACGAAAATATATCTCCTTCCTTTGCAGTCCATCAAAGGACATGTCAAGGTTGTCCTCTTTCCCCCTTCTTGTTTACAATCATCATTGAGCCCTCTAATATATCCCATCAACATGTATGGGCATAAACATCGCCTCTCGTTATATGCTGATGACATCCTTTTGTACGTCTCCAACCTACAAACATCAATACCCTCTCTTCTGATTTGAATTAATAACTTTGACAGCCTGTCAGGATTTGCCAGATCACAGTCTGCAGCAGAGAACACATCACTAACTGATCTGAGGAGATCAACACCCCTGATGTGTGGTCAAGCTAATGCTAACACGGTTAGCTCAACAGCTACAGTAAAGATTTCAGGTGGGAAATGTTAACTTTACTACATTTATGGAACATTAGTTATTCTTTACAAATTAAGATTTGACATCAATAAAACATATGATGATCCACTATGAGTTGTTAGAGGCTTCACTAAAGAGACATTGCTTTATGAATTTATCAAGATGTTGGACTTTGAGTTTAGCACTGTCATGTGGTCAGAGTTCAGTCCAAACAGCAGACAGACAGACAGAGAGCAGCTGGTAAACAGAATGGAGCGTTCAATAGCCAAAGAGACTCTGGAGCTGCTGCTGCTGAACTTTGAGTTTGAGATGGAGCAACGCAACCCAACGCAACGCAACACAACGCAACACAACACAACGCAACGCAACACAGTCTTCATCCATGTTTATCTGTTGTTACTTTGTCTCTCTGGTCACAGCTGCCTGTTCTTCACCTCCTCTGAAACACTGTAAACAGTTCACACTGTTGCTAGGCAACCGTCTCTAATCAGAGCAGCTGCCTTCATCCTCATCCCCCCCACTGCATGACTAAAGATATCTGTGTGTGTCAGCAGCCTGCAACAACTGGGTCACACACATACACACACACACACACACACACACACACACACACACACACACACACACACACACACACGTTGTCAGACACTAAGCAACTATAAAACTGAATTTGAACTGAAAATTTGGCTGCAGTTCTTGAATACATTCAAGTAGAGAACTTTACCACTTAAAGCCACATTTAGTCTACAGATTCAGATTATTTATACAATATCTAGATAATTCAATTACAGTGTATTATTGTAGATTGAACGTGTAATATGAGAGAATTTTTGTTCAAAACATTTACTCAAATGATCGACAGCATGTGAAGAGGCATCTGCAGTGATCTGTGTTAAGCTATCTGCTTAAGTTAGCATGCTAACCAGCTAGCCTTGGGTTTAAAAACCTCCAAAGCTTCTGTAGTGGTAAAAACGATAACACTCTCCTAGTAGTCCAAACCCTGCTTTCTGGAAACTGGTGTCCCTCAAGGCTCAGTATCAGGACCGGTTCTGTTTTCACTATATTCTAGATCACTCCGCTCTGCAGTCACATCACATGGCTTCTCTGACCACTGTTATGCTGACGACACCAACTGTTCCTCTCTTTCCCCTCATCCTCCTCTGACACCCACGTTGTGACGCTCATCTCTGAATATCTGCAGACATCTCTGCTTGGACAGCTGCTCGTCACCTCAAACTCAACCTACCCAAATTCTTGTGACCCGCCTGTGTGTGAATGGAGAGAAAAGATGTGTTGAGTGTGACGTGTTGTCCTGTAGGTATGAATCAGACAAACAGCAATAGGAAGGACTCGCTCACAAGTTCAGTGACTCAGCTGTCGCCCTCCAGTCAGCTGATTGTTTCCAAAACTCTGAGCTGAAGCTGTCCCTGCTGGAAACACAGCACAGACCAGCACAAAAACACAACATATGCTGGCCTGTATAACATAACCTGCTATCACCTGTCCACCAGATGTCCTCACCTGACTCCCACGCCCACCTGCTGACACACCTGCTGCTCATTATCACATCAGCTGTATACCAGCAGCCAGACCTTTCCCATTTGGATTTTTTAAAACAGTTGTTCTCAACCTCACTGAATCACAGCCCTCTAGAGAATCAAGTTGGTGTTCACAACCCCACCTTAACCTGGGACTTTTAACTCTTTTACTTCAGTTAAGGATCTGAACACCTCCTCCTGCAGGAAACTGTTCAATTAAATCAGACTCAGTCAGACTGGAGCTTCACACCTTCAAGACATGCTCCCAGTTTTTCCATCCTGCACACACTGACCTATGAAGACCACAGCAAAGAGACATGTGGTCTCCACCCCCCAAATCTGTCCACATCTTAGCTTTCATGTCCTGTCTTTAAATAAAATACTCAGCATGAGACGCTGGGACCTGATGTGTCCTCATTCAGTTCCGTTAGCTTCTGTTCTGTTAGCCTCTGTTTCTTTGTGTTTATCATAGCCTGTTACTGTTTTGTACACAGAGCGGAAACACGTTGTCATTTTAAGATAAACTGATTATTTTGTCTGCTATTATTTTCTGCTTTCTGCTACTAGAACCATCAATATATCAGTTGGTTGAAAAATCCTACTGAAGATGTAAATCTATAATAAAAACACTTATAAACCCAAATATAAAGTGACCTTGTTGGAAACTTCTTCCACTGCTGTAGTGAATGTGTGTGTTTACATGGTGATGCTGTAGCTCAGGAGGTAGAGCAGGTCGCTAATTTGAATCCCCGGCTGCTTGTTGAGGAATCCTTGAGCAAGATGCTGAACATTAAAACTGATTGCTCCTGATGAGCAAGTGGCAGCTTGCATGGCGGGCTCTGCCATCCGTGTGTGAATGTGACAAGTGTTGTAAAAAAGCAATCAGCAGACTGGAAAAACACTGCAGTCCATTTACCACACACGATACTGTTGTCAAGACTACAACCAGATTTATTTATCTTCTCTTTTACTTTGAAACTGCATTATTTGTTCTACCACCGATATATGATCAATCAAACCTCCTCTTGTCAAACTGAGACATTTTTGTCCCTCGCAGGTTCAGACCTCTGTCTGTCTGTGTCACGTTATCATATGTTGGCCTCTCTTCTCTGAAGCAGCCGTATATGCTTACAGACATATATATTCATGTTATATATAGACTCTGCCTGTCAACAGTTTGTGTGAAACTCTATATCTCTGAGTGAAGCTGAGCTGTGATCCTCTACAGCAGCACACTATTAGCTTCAACCCAGTCTGAAGAAACCTCCTGATCTCTGTGGAGAAACTGAACTTTAAAAACATGAAACATATTAAACCTTTCAAAATAAAGTCAGGAAATAATGGTAAGGGTTAGGGTTCGAATCCTGGCTCCCCTTGGGCAGCACTGAGCTGCATGTCGAAGTATCCCTGAACAAGATACTGAACCCCGAAAACTGATGTGCACTTGGCATCTTGCATGGTGGCCTCTGCCATCAGTAAGGACCCTGCAATGAGCTGGCGACTCGTTCAGGCTGTACCCTGCAACTGAGATTGAGTCCAGTAACCACTATCCCACTAGGGGGATAAAGCGGTAACATCCCCGCAACCCTCACAGATGAGATGACTTAATAAATAAATATATACCAAATATACCACTGAAAGGACCAAAATTGATATTAAAAAAACAAATGTAGGCATTGACTAATTTAGAAATTGTGACATTATGTTTGTCCTATTTGCTATTGTGTTCATTTTAATTAACCCCCCCCCCCATTTTTTACTAAAATTTTCTATTTTACTTATTCATTTTTAAATGTATATGTAATTGTAAGTACTATGAGTACTGTGTTTATTTATGTAGCCTATTGTTTCACTGTGCATTTTACCTATAGTTATTATAGGATTAGAGGTTCATATTATCATATTATTTATTTATGTATTTTACATTTATTAATGCATGCTAATGATGAGACTGTCACTCAATGTGTCTTAAATTAATTGATTTAATAATAAATAAATAAATAAATAAATAAATAAATAAATAATAATTATTATTATTATTTTTTTAAAATTCAATGGGAAAGTAAAGAAAGAGGGGAACTGATAAATGAATTTTAAGTTTCAGCCATCTGTAGCCTGACTTTTATTAAAATGAACAGAACAGATGATCTTATTATAGTATATAATTGTTTTTGTTTTAAATGTTATTGCATTTAAATATCTAAACGTTTCACTGCATTTTATATTTTTATGTTGTTCTGTTTTATTTCATTGTATTTTGTGAAAATGTAAGGGTTGATAATCATGTTATCTTTATTTATTCTTAGTAACAGTTTTGTGTGTGTATCTTCTTGAGAATTAAATGGAAACTCTATAACAACAATAAATCCCAGATCTTAAGAAGACAGCCACTTCTAACTAACTGGAGGAGCTGCAGGCTCACACCTGAGTTTTAGACTCCTCAGGACTCTGAAACTCAGAGTTGGCACCTATCCTTACTGACTGTGTTAGGACACTCCCACACACTGTAAGAACACTCCCACATACTGTAAGGACATTCCCATACATAGTTTAAAAGCCTGCAGCTCCTCCAGTTAGTTAGAAGCCTCTTGGGTGAGAGATTGAACGTCTTCAACAAACTGAAACAACTTTAGTTGACTATGGCACCAAGAATGTGCCTGAACTACATCTAGTGTCTGAATTCTGACCTATAGAATGACAACACATTTGAACATTTTACGTTTTTCCGTCTTATTCTTTAATTTCTAATTTAAATCCAAATATTACCAGTTTTAGTTTGTGTTTTATTTGGGTACAGTCCAGAGGTCAGAAGTACCTTTTCAAAGCTGGTCAGAATTTCACCCACTTCTAAAAGAAAACAGTTCAAACTACAAGTCTTGGTTCCCTGAACGCAGCATGTCTGTGTAAAGGGTTGTGAAACGTGTGATTAGTCATCATCTTCTGCTGAGTTATGCGTCACCACGTTTCTCTTCTCTATGTGCAACATGTGTTCTGAGGTGAAATTCTCTCTTTAGATTAACTCACATTTTCTACTTCAGGCCATTTTAACATGTACTTTTTTCTACTTTAGGCTTTTACTCCACTACATAGAAAAACAATGGACACTGCAGTCTTACTTCATTCTTTAAGAGCTTTAGTTCCTGATTAATTTGCTTCTTGACATTTATGATACCGTCACGGAACACAATGTCCCAGTTCAGGTCCGGCCCCAGACTCCCCTCACTTCCTGCCATGTCTCCACGCTCAAAGCTCTAAACCACGTTCCAAATTTAAAGTACATTTATATTTTTCAATACAAAATACACATTGAACCCACGGATTATAATGCTTAGAACTGATGTAACCACATTGTTTCTTAAACGCTTTTAAAATTAAATAAACTTTTGAGGGGGTGCCTTAACTTTTATACCTTAAGTATAGTTTATTGATCATTTGAAAGGAGTTTTGAAACTTAAAGTTGTGAAACTTCTTCCTGCACTGCGTTTGTTAAAGTTTGAGTGAGCAGGAGGAGTTTAAAGGCTGCAGTTATGTAATAAGTGCCCCGCTGGAGCAGAAGTTATGTCAGAACCTGAGGACCGGCTGAACTCTGAGCTCCTCCTGAAGTTTGGAGCTGCTTCATGGAGGAGGTGTCTCATTATGCCTCCGCTCTGGTGGGCGGGGTCAGTGTCTCATTTGACGCGGTCTGATTGGACACGGCTGGTGTCACTCAGGGGTTAAGCTACAGGTAATTGGTCAGCGGAGTTCCTCTCATCTCCTTCTCAACTCGACGGTGTCCATCTGAGACTCGGGTCCGACTCTGTGGCGACTGTCGTGTGGCGCACTTGTCCAACTTCGTCCGGTGTCGACAGCAGACTTACCGGAGGGGATTCCCGGTGCGGTTTCACAGCTCATCCCGGTAGAACTTTGTCACAGGAGGTAACTGAGCCAGAACTTTACCGAAACATAAACTTTTTCCACCTCAGAAGACAGTTTGAAAAAAAAGAAAAATGGCAGACAGCGTGGAGCATGAAGTCTCTTCCACCACCCCTCTATTCAGCGAGGACGTGCACCACTACCAGGCCGAGCCGGACTCCGAGCTGGACCAGCCCAAACCAGACCTCTTCAGCGCAGATGATATTGTGGACTTGGTCGGCGGGGCTCAGGACGCCATCAACCGCCACTTCGCTGAAGACAGTGCGCCACACGAGTCCACGGAAACTTCCCTCTCTCCTCCAGAGGAGCCGGTAACGTTACTGGAGCCGGAACCGGTGTCGGTGCCAGAGCCTGAGCCTGAACCTGAGCCTGAACCTGAGGTAGAGACTGCCGCCCCAGACTCCACCAGCTTCTCTTTTGTTCCTGAAACTGCTTCATTTGCAGAGGAGCCTGAAGTCGTCGCCCCCGAAGCCGAACCGGAGAGTACAACGATCATTCCGGAGCCACAGGCTGCCCCCGAGCCAGAACCTGCCCCGGAGAGCGACGCCCTCCCAGTGGCTGAACCCCGGAAAGCAGCTCCAGCCCCCGCAGAGGCATCAGAGCAACCTGCGGTGACAGAGGAAGCACCGGCTCCAGCATCGTGTGAGTATCTACACAGAACATGGCCGGTCCATTACAGCAGCACCGAGTTCTGACCACTTTAATCAGACGTTTGTGTCACAGTGGTGTCGATGGACGGATGGGTTCGTGTAAACGCTATTTTTTCACATCGGAGCAGTTTAACGTGCCTGTCCATCTGGACCGGGTTAGCATTGTGAGCTCGTCCACACGCCGACACCGAGATGAATAAGTGGACCGAAGCGCTGCTTTTGCCACTTTAACCGTCTTTAATTACACGAACACTTACATTCTTATTGAAATGGGTCCGTTGATTTCAGATTGTGAACATTGGTGCTTTTGGTCACGGTGAGTTAGCCGGTTAGCTAGTGATGCTACTCTGAGGGGTTTCATCATGAGGCTGACCTGCTGTTGGACAGTTCGGTGTACTGTGGACGGAAACAGCTCACTTTTAACCACAAGAGAACTTCTGGCTGCATTAATGAAGCCATGTTCTCTATTCGGAACACGTTGTGGCTCAAGCAGTTAGCAGGTTAGACCCGGTTCTGCTGTGTTGTAGAGACGCGGCCCACCTGTTTTGACAAACACACGGCAGGAAGCATAATGTGAACAGTTGACAGGACGAAGTGTTAATATCTGAAAAGGCTTCAATGATGTGTTAACCATTTATTTTATTCAGATAAAGTTCGCCATGTCATTTAAAACCGTTCCTACATTAACGTTGTAGTTAATTTAACGGTTATTGATGCAGTTGCTCTCAGACTGAGCTGCGCCCATCTGCTCGCTGCCTGCTCTACCCGCTGCGTGCCCGCTGTTGCTAACGGTTTCTGCTAACACAGGTCCATTATCGGACAGTCTTACTCGTTTTTTTTCACTCCAGCCACGCAGAAAAACAAAACAAACAAAGAGAACAGGTGTTAGAGACCCTCAGGTGTCCAGACTGCATCACCTCCATGTAAGACAAAGCTCCAGAGCGGTTTAAACACCCGAAGGTGATAGGTTTCCGGTCGTGGTTATTGCAGGTTGAGTTCAGTGCTCCGACGAAACATGGTTGACGTTTTAGCGGAATAGTTTGTTTATCTGAACACCCCTTATCACAACGTGGACCAGGCTATGATGGATAGACACTCATTTTAAGTCGGATTGAAGTAGAACAAGCGAAGAATTAGCAGATAGGGGAATCTTATGTCCGATAATGGAAGCAGTGTTTGCTAGCACCGCACGGTGTACCAAAGCTGTAACCCAGAGATTAGTCACAACAAAGGAATCCGCTGTGCCTCCACTCCCTGTCTGCCTCCCAACACTTCCACACTATTACCAGGCGAATGTCAACGCTTTCAGTTACTGCTGTGTTTTTTATTCTGTTGCTGGTCTGTTCTCAGCCCCGAACCCCGCAGATCTCCACCTAAACCTCCACCCTCAAATCCGAAAGCAATTTAGCTCCAGAGGCCTTTGAGCCTCCCTGTGCCCACTGTAAGCTGCTATCACTGCCCTGAAAGCTCCTGAAGACCTTTTGTGTCATGTCTGGACTGATGGTACTATCAGGAGGTGTTTACAGGGAGCTGCTGCTGCTGCTGCTGCTGTTGTTTATCGTGATGAGGCAGATTGCAGGTAAACAGGCCCCGGCTCGCCTCCTCCAGGCATGAGAAGCAGGCAGCAGAGAGGCAGGGTGGGGCTGCTTGGCAAGGCCACTGATGGAGCTCGATAAACCACGAGCTACAGCTGAAACATCGCAGTCACACATCTGAACAAAAGACAAATGTCAAACAAATCAGTCACATTTTCCCAAGTTTAAAGGAAATTACACATTTACATACACATACAAAGGAAGACACATTTCACATGATGGCAGATCCAGTGTCGTCACTGTCTTGTTTCTTTTGGAAGAAACTGTCTAAGTTTGACAGTTATTTTAACTTTTTTGAGACTGATTTCTTTAATCTATGGTTAAATATATATTTAAATATTATCCTTATTTGTCTTTCGATATTATCATATTGTGGCCAAAATCTGAGTATAACAAGTCAAATGTGACCAAGAAGTATCACCATGACATTTTAAAGCTGAGGATCAGCTGCTGTTCTTTGTTCCATATAACAGTGAACTGATCACTTTTGGCCTGTTGTGGCATTTTTCACAGTTGTTTAATCAGAAAATAATCAGATTTTTGCAGAACGAGTGGAGAGACCTGTCACCCTTTTGGTACCTGGTAAAATCTCCCAGCTGCATCGAACAGAGGCTGATGTGTTTTTTCAGTGCTGATACTATTGCTGTTTATTTGTAATCAAGGAGAGGTCAACCAATATACTTTTGTTTTTAAATTAAAGTCTTAGTATGGATACTCAGCTACTGCACAATTTTGATTCTCAATCTTTGATCATATAGTTAATTAAATCATGTTTTCTTCTGGCAAAGTTGTTGCAGGGCTGCTGATATTAAAACAACATTTGGCATTTGAGAACTTTGGCTTCTTTTCTTAAGTGTTGTGTGTGAGTGAGGAAGATGTGCTCATACTTCTTAAAGTAAGGTATTGTGAGAATTTGCTGCTCTTCTTGGCCTGATTTTTTAGTAAAGTGAATATTTGAGGGTTAGGACTGTTAGTCAGTTAGTTAGAAAATGATTGGTAGATTAATTGATATTAGACATATTTTTTTAGCTGAAGATTTCATAGAAATCATTGAAGCACGGTATACAGCCCCAGTAATAAGTCTGTCACATTAATGATGTCTGTCATATTTTGGGCTGGGTATTGGCAGGACTTCATGACATAATGTGCATCACAGTACACGTATCACGATTGATTATATCAAGACACATTGCGATACAATGCATATTGCGATATTCCAGATGGTTCACTGAAAATGTAAAAACAAAGCTGAAAATCAAGTTGCTGTATACGACCTGGGTAGTCTTGCTACATCACATTATATTGATAATTCAGCTGACTCTGATTCAACCCGAACCCTTCAGTTACACACTGTGTTACCAAACACACTGATGTAGCTGCCATAACAATTTAAAGTGCACGCACACGCTTCTGTGTGTGTAGATCCATCAGGACCTGCACAAGTATTGTTGATGTGTCCCTGAACACACTGTAAACATCATCAGAAAGTAAAGTGCTTTTATTAAATTTCTTGTTTCACTGTCTGAACGGTGAACGCAGTGAACAGAAATGAAGACCTATGACAATAAAGTGCATATGCACAAGTACTCAGTGCCACTATAGTGTTAACCATATGCCTGAAGCAAAGTTTGTCAGCTACTCACAACCCAACATGAATAATAACTAATACTAACCCTATATATAAAATGAAATATAAATGAATTTTTTGCAGCTGGAAACCCATGTAGTATATGACTGTATTGGTATTTTAGCACAGTCCTAGTCATATGTCGTCATTGAATGGTTTAGTAGAAATCTTGCTCAGCCTGACTGATTTTTTTTTTTTTTTTTTATATATAGAAAAAAACCCTCAAAATCCTCTGATGTCACCGCCTTGGATATTAAAGATGATAAGACATTTTCTGCTTTCTTTCCCCATCTATGACAGTAAAATGAACATCGTTTGAGTTTATGACACTGGTGGAGAGTTTTCCCCACTTTCTGACATCTTTACAGACCGAGAAAATAATCAGCAGAATAATAAACAATGAAAATCATTTTTTAGTTGTCTGTTGGAAAAAATGAATAGTATTCCAGCCGACCTGCTTCTTCCCTTCCCTTTGTCTTTTCAGAGCATTTCTCTTCTCTCAGTCGGACCCGATGAGTCCTACTGTGACTCTACATCACAGATTCATGTTGTCACCATTAAAGGGGTGTCTGAAGTGAATCTTGGTGCCCTCTGTGTGTCCTGTCACACACTGTGACTGACACCATGGTTAATCTTCCGGGCCGCAGCCATCACCGCTGGCCTACATCTTATTTTTGGGTCACCTACATCCGTCAGTGTGTGTTTGTGAAGTGCCTGTGATGTGGTCAGGTGGATTAGATGGAGAGGGGAGATGTCATACACATGGAGGCTTAAAGCTCTGTGTGTGTATGTGTGTGTCCAGTGTTGTTGTTGTCTCTGTATCCTGGTGAAGGCTGGACATTAGTGGGGTTCAGAGCCTCCACCAGGCTTCTCTCTGTTGTTTTTACTCTGCCAGCACAGCAGCTGGCTCTCAGTGCAGCTCTAAGTCAAATTCCTAAATATGATAAGAAGCACATGTTCATCTGGTTTATCTCGCTTCTTATCGCTGTGAATAAGCACTGAGGTTTCCAGAGATGCCTGGTGAAAGATGATACTTCTTACCCACATCGTGCTGATTGATCACGTTCGTGCTGATTTCAGGGTCTTGAGGCCGTTCTGAGTGACGATTTTGAAATATTTTCTTTGTAGCCGAGCAAATATCTCTTCTTACCATTTCCAGGAAAAATAAGTTTCAGTTCTTATTCTGGAGTACCTAGGATTTATATCAGGGCTGACTATTTGTTTAAAGTTTTTAAGGCTGAAATAATTACTTGGATCGGAAAAGAACTGGTAATTTTTTCAGTCATTTTCAAGCAACAACAGTGAAAAAGATGCCACATAAACTCTGTTTCTACCTTTTGGAAGGAGAAGACTTGCTGCTTGTCATCTTGGTTTTCCTGTGTCTGTAAAACAGCGAGGTTGCATTTTATCGCTCGGAGCATAACACCACGATAGTACAGTTGTTTCTGCCACTTGAGTAAAAGGAAGAGCAAAATAAACAGATGATGTAATCCATTAAATATATTTCACAAATATGCACGTAGCCATCAGCCCAATGTTGTCCGCCATGATGACGAGTTGTTGTGTTGACTTGAGGATTAATGTAAATTTTCCTTGTGAATCTATCAAATCAGCACATTTGTGATGGAGCCTGATTCATTCATACATTATCACCATTAAGACAAATCACAATATTTTAGTTAAAAAGTCTAATATATCTGCTCATGTTATATTTTCAGTAAAATATTGATTATACTACTTGATATTGATCCCTTAAATTGAATGGGTTTTAATATGTAATCAGAAGGATCAGCAGTGATGTATCATTTGGCCCTACATCTTGGTCCCATGTTGTTAAAGGTTTTGTCTGAATAATATCACAGTTAGTTTTGTAGATGAGAATCTGTGATTCTGTGATTACTAAGTTTAACTTATTTTAAGGGGACAGTTACATTACATAATTTCTATAAACTGCCAGGAAGCAGCAGAGAATCGTACATTGAGTTCTTTATGTTACACGATGGCAGCAGGTGAGTGGTTGGCCTTAAGTGGTATATCAATGTTGGGCTGTGACGGCATTCCTCGAGATACTTATAGCTCCAGCAGGAGGCGAATACCTCGGCCTGAAGATGAGGCAGTAGAGCTGCCAGAGTTACTGGTTTAACTGTCACTGCTGAAGAGACGCAGCTCCATAACGATAGTTTGGTGGTTAAAAAATGCAATTCAGACTGAATGTAATAACTGAGAATTACATGATGAGCTGGACAGAAAACAATATGTGGTTCCTTTTGTTTGAATCTGGAGCAGAGTGAGCATAAACAATAGGCTGCTGTAGTTTCATGTGTCCTGTTGGTCCAATCCTACAGGTCTTCTTCAGAGCTGGAGCCCAGACTACAGCAGAGGTAACCAAACAAAACCGCCTGATATGACGAATCACTTTGGCCTCATGATTATCAGATTATAAAATAATCTTAAAATTTTGCAATTAACTGTCTCACTTAAGCTTTTGTGCCAATAAATGATTATCAGCGGAAGATGAAACATATTTTTGCACCGTGATTGTCAAAGCTCGATTTTTGTTCACAATTCTCATAATCAGTGAAACCTCTTATTGTACAAATAATCTTCACGTGAAATTGTTTTTCCAATCAGCCCAGGAATCAAGTCTTTAGGTGACAGGTTAAATACCTTGATTTGTGGCATGTTTTGGAGAGCATGTACCAGATACTATTTGCTATTTAATCCCCATGGACTACAGTTGACATAATGCTTTGGATGTAAAAAAGCAAATTGATAGGTTGCTGAAGTAAGTTGTTCCAAAATCACACTGAATCCTAAAATATGTTTCACATGTCTGTACGTCTGAGTTAAACCTGGAGCTGAGCACTGAGTTGAAGCAACCTGCAAGTTGCTGCTTGGCTTTCAAACTGCACAATGGACTTCTTAATCTAATATTCTGTGTGTTTCTTTCTGTGTTGGATTATTAGCTCCCTAGTTGTTAAATTATTCTGATATTTAATGTAATTCTAAGGTTCATGAGCTACAGAGAATTTCATGTATCCTTTTGTAGGGTTTAGCACACATGCAGAGGAAAAAAATACAATTGAAAATGATTAGTGTTGGATTTGGCGCTGACTGGCTTCCCAGCTTTACACAAATCCAACCTCAAAACACCTGACTATAATCCACTATAATCTGATGCTGGATTAGTCTGACTACAAAATAGTGGCATGTAGTTTGAGAAACTTGCTTCACACATGAAGTATTACTCCTGAAGTATTACTCATGGGTTTGTAGAGTTTTTAAGAAGCTGCATTTTCCTCTATGTCCTGTGGTCTGAAACGGAAAGTAGTTGTAATGTAACTGCCCAATTTCCACATTCTGTCCTCAATGTAATTTATTTTAATTTGCCTTTATAACTCATCTGCTTTGTACATAAGAGTTTAGAATGAAGGTTTGGCAAAACATTGAAGTCATGTTGATGTGTTCAAATGTGCTGCTGAAGCTTTGGATGTATGTTGTTTATTTTTTAAGATTTCTTTCTGTGAGAATGGTTGTTTTGTAGTTGAACTTCCTGTAGCATTCTCTGCTGCTCACTCCTGTTGCACACTGGGCTTGAGCACTTCCTCCTAATCTTTCTCTTCTGTCTCATGATGGCCGACTCTTCGTATGCTTTCTGTACCTTCTCTATAGCAAACTGTCATCACTTGTTACAACACTGACGGTCCATCTGTTCTGACCTCTTCTCACCACATGAAACTTGGAGCCTTTAACAAATGTTGACACACCTGAGCGAACCTGTTGAGTAAACTGTGTAAACAAACGGTACCTTTCAACATTGTACTTACGAATGGCTCTTTTCGTGCTCTCTCAGTCTCACTTCTGTGCGAACTGCTAGCTAGGGGAACATTTTAGCACCTTGCATTAAATTTACGTTACAGTAAGTGTTAATCAAGCAAACTGTCTCTTTGTCAGTGTCCATCAGTGATATCTTGGCTCGATTTCCTTCACTTATGTTGGAAGAACAACTGGTTTAGGAATCAAAGCTTCTTGTGTAGGTTTAGGAGAAGATTGTAGTTTTGGTTAAAATAAGGACAATAATCACAGTGTCACGTCAGTTAAATATACACTTAAACCGGGATGCGATTGGGGTTGAACTCAAAATGTAATATCTTTCTCTTCTTCACCATTATTAAATATCCCACGAATATCTGAGGAAACAGCCATATGATATGCCGGGAATTGAACGAATCATATTGTGATCTCTTGCATATTAATCAGGTAGACTGAATGCGGTGTGGTGTTGGAACGCCGCCACAACTAATGCTTGACCAAGGAGATGAAGAAATAAGGCACTGATAATCAAGCCCAGATGCAATTGATGGGTGTGGTGTATGATTGATAGGTAGAGACAGCTCCCTACTATAGTGCAAGGTGCGAAGATCTTCCCAGTTTTAATCACAATATATCAACTTCAGTGATTTCAAAAATAAAATACAGTTTATCAGTCTTCTAGTTAAGTGATGACACTTGCATTGTATTTCATTTCCATTAAATAATATCTCAAAAAGGTAAATATATTTAATTGACTGTTGATTTTCAATTATATTATAAATAAAATATTATTTGCATTAAACTTCAGATTTCTCCTTTGTAATAAATAGGATATTGATCACTTGCACTGGTCTTTCTCTTCTAGGCTTCCATGCTGACTAAACTCCCTTTCTGCTGCTTCTCCTGTTTCTTCCGCAGATGTACCTTCTCCTTCTAAAGCTCAGCCTCATCCTCTGATGCAATTCCCTACAGGCAAGTTCTCTCTGCTCACTGTGATTCCCCGTCCTCGTCATTCATCGTCTTTCACCACTACTTTAGTTCACTCTCCTGTTTGTCTTTTTAAGTGGCAAAATTAACCCTTTGCATGTGAGAAGCTGTAGATTCTTAACATAGGATGCTTGTGGATTTGTAGAGTATCTCTGAAACATTAATTGTGATGTTTGACTTGGCTTGTGTTTGTGTTGCATTATGACTCGCATGTGGTTGTTTACATAGAATAGATTGACATGAATTTAACACTAGTAGAGGAATAATGATTCTTCCCAGTGATTGACAGGCCTGAAATAATATGGTGTTGATATTTTTGAAAAAGCTGTTTGAGAGGAATCATTATCTACCATCCACCACTTAATGGTTTGTGTTTGTAAAACACTTTGGGCATGGTTTATTGGTGCCAGACCTCGGGCATAAGATGTTTTACCATCAAACCAGGGTGTTAGACCGACCACCAGACAACTGCCAAATCTCGACTGTGGAGGGTAGTCAGCTCTCCGCTTTTATGTCCTGTTTGATTTTTAAAAAAACAAAACAAAAACAATGCTGACCATTTAAAGCTAGGAAGCAAGAAAAGATTACTTTAAGTGTGATAGTGCAACAACTCAACGTCACAGGTCCCCATTTAAAAGTTAAAGTCAGAATTTTGAGTTCACACTTTCTTTAAATGAAACTTAAGGCACAGGGGGAATTTAGAGAAGCAGCATTGCTGCACTGACTGTAACCGGGTTAAAAGTTTGAATTTCCAACCAATCAATTTCACATTGGACTGTGGTCACTTAAGTCAGGTGTGGCCTTTTTGTACTTTTAACCACATGCAGCTGTGATATAGAATTGCATTAAGGCATGGTCACACATGCACAAATGCAAGCCAATGGTGGATCAGCGACAGTGCACATGGAACTCATAATCGACCAAGGGTTCAGGTGCTGGTTCGGATTCAGAGCCTACTCTGGAACCAGTTCTGAGCATTTCAACAGCTGGAAAACCTGTTCCAGAGCAGCATAACACTTTGCAGGTCCAGACCAAAGAACCACTTGCATTAGTGACTGGGGAAGGGGTTATCGTGACCAAGGACCAACTAAAAAAAAATGCTCATGACTGCCACTTTTTGAAAACCAGTGTTGGTAAAACATGTTCGGACAAATCCATGGAGAACAAACTGTGGACTATGGACACAGCAGTGGAGCCGAGTCATGTTTGGATGCTGCTGCAGGCATACAAAGCCAGGAGTAAAAAAGGGTCACTTGTTTTGCTTTGGTTGAAAGGGTCCAAGTTTGTTTTCTTTTGTTGATTTAGGGGTTCAACCATAAATGGTAAATAAATGGCCTTGCATTTTTATAGCACTTTTCCATTCTATGTGACCACTCAAAGGGCTTTACAATACCTGCCACATTCACATACTGATGGCGGAGGCTGCCACGCAAGGCGCCAACTGCTCATCGGGAGCAATTTGGGGTTCAGTGTCTTGCTCAAGGACACTTCGACATGCAGCTGGGGATTCGAGCCAGTGACCTTCCGATTAGTAGACGACCCGTTGTACCTACTGAGCTACAGCCGTCCATGCAAACATCTTTGTCAACTTTCACCAGCAAAGTCAAAGTCACTAGTCAAGCAAATTTGTTTCACCACCAGATTTTGATGTTTAAATTGGCCCCTTATATAAAATGGAAAGGACTTCAGGTGAATATTGACCATTTTGATTTTGTGTATGTGTGACCATGCCTTTACAGTGCAGTGACTCTCAGCCCTGCTTTAAGAGACTCTGAGGGGCCATCAGCCTGATGTGTTTCAGCCTTAGGCCTCCGGGAATCGCCTTTCCGTCCTTTTAATACTGGGTTCCGGCAAACCCTTTGTAGAATGAATAGAACTATCCAATCTTGTACCAAACTTTGTGTGAGCTGTCTACCTGCCACAGCCAACCTTTCAGCAGCACTGGCCTGGTCTGGTCCTAATGGTTCTTCCCAGGTGTGGTGGGCACTGTAAGGAATGGAGTATGTCTTTGATATGTCCTGTATTGCATTCTCCCTCCTCCCTCTCTACTCAAGCACTTGGGCAGAAGGGTGATTCCCCTGCTCCCATCTCTCCTCTCTCCCCTCTTCACTCCCCCGACTCTCTGGAGGAGCTCTCTCTGACCGAGAGTCCCAACCAGCCCCCTACTTCAGGATCTACTGCACCCTTGGGCTCCTTCTCCACTGAACCCCCCACTAGTCATTCCAAGGACATGTCTTGGATGAGTGAAGAGGGTGACTCTGGACCAGGCCATAGTAAGAATAAAGAAGACCTTCTAGATCCATTAGCTGGTCCTTACCTGAGTTTAGGGAAAGACCCAGGGCCTCATAATCCTTGCGAAGACAGTGGAGTTTCCTTTTCACCTGAGGAGAAGCTGATTAGCTCAGACAGGTCCTCCACTGGCCCTTCCCCAGTGAACCCCCAGATGAAGGTCCCTGAGTCTCACCTTGCCTCCTCTAACCCAACAGAGCACTGGGATTCACCATTCCTATCATCTCAAGACAACGCCAAGGTCTCCATGGATAACTTCTCCAAAGACACGACTCCCATTAGCTCCTCCAGGTATGAACAAGATATGCATGGCAACCAGTCAGATGAAGAAGATGACCTCATGTATGAGGTGAAGAAGAATAATAACCCCTTTGAAGGCTATTCCCCATTGGCGGACAGTGGCTACTCCCACTTTGGAGACTCCAAGTCCGACAGCAGGGCCTCAAAAATGTCAGAGAGCCCGACTCCAGATCTGGTCCAGTATGGTCAGACTGGAGAATCCCAGGATGCCCTGCCATCTTTCTTGGATGAGGGGAAAATATTTGAGACAAGCAAGATGGCTGCTGACTCACTCATGCAGTCAGTGAGTCAGTTCTCATCTGGCCTCAAAGGTGATGATGAAGAGGAAGAGGAGGATTCTGCTCTGCCACCCTCGCTTCCAGACATCCTGAAGTCTTCTCCACTCAACCCTGACAAAATCGACTCTGGCTCCTCAGAGGGAAGCCCGGAGGAGCAGAGTCCCATTCTTGAACGCAGAATGATGGAGTCACCCAACCCTCCAATCAATTTGTCTGCCAACAACCCATTTGCCTTTGATGCTAAAGTGTCCCTGCTGAAAGAGATGACTGAGGAGATGGAAGTGAGAGCGGCCGACAAAGCAAAGGTTGAAGACGACAAAAGCTTTGGCGCATTTGATCTTGTGAAAGAGGCAGAGGAAACCACCCCTACTAAGGCAAAAGAAGAGGAACCTGTCAAGATCGAGCAGAAAGATTGGTTTTCAAGCCATGATTCTCCCAAAATGACCGAAAAGTTTGAGCCACTTGACTTCCAGAGCAAAAAGACCCCTGGTGAGGACTCTGATTCGGAGTCACCAACAGCAGACTCCCTGTCTCCAGTCCTGGAAGCTATGGCCAAGAACCCCGCCAGCTTCCAGGTGGAAACTGAGACAAAGAACCTGGCGATGGAGATAGAAGAGCCAGAGGTGGCTGAGGAGATCTCTGAGCATGAAGTCTCCTCTGAGGAGTTTGAGTTCATTGAGCGACCACCCAGGGGTGTCATCGATGAGTTTCTTGAGGCTCTGGATACATCTAAGTTTGCCTCCTCCAATCCCCCAGAGATCCCCATGGATGATGATTTGAGCTTTCAGCAGAAGGATGTGGCTCCAGTTTCTGCTACTTCCCTACCTAAACTAGCCCCAACCCCCAAGGTTGAGGAGGAGGCTCCGAGTCAGAGCTCGTACCGCATCCTCACCCCGGCCTCCCCCCAGAAGAGCAAGGCCGAGCTGGAGAAGCTCAACATTCAGCAGCCCCCACCCCAGGTTCCACTCACCCATTCCCCCATCCGCAAACCAGAGGAGATGGTCACCAAGAAGAGCATGGAGGGCGCCAAACTGTTTAAGATGCCAAACGTGAACATAAGAGCAGGTAAAATAAACCATTCCCGGCATGGAAACCACCACCACCACCACCCCCCCACATCCTCCTCAGTTTTCACTGGCACTTTCATGTTCATCGGCATAATTTTCATCTTCACTCTTTTGTTCTCCTCAGTTATTTTCTCCCAACCAACCAACCAGCTGGCAGTATTTACTCTAGATATCATCACTTTCTCCTTAGTGTCCCCTTCCCTTTCTTGCATCGTACCCTTTTGCATTTCCTTTGAAAATTAGCCCTTGCATTTTGTAACGTCTGGTTGAATGTGTGGTCATGTGTTTCAATGTGGTTGCTTTTAGTGGATTTTGTGCATTTCTGTCTCATCATAATAACATAATTTGTGTATCTCATCATTTTAATCATTTTTAAGATGTGGTAAGTAAAATGTGATTTTTTTTTTAATTTCTGTTCTGTTGAAAATACGAGCACCCTTTACTGTCTTTTCTTATAATATACATAAGCAGAAATGAGAGGTCGTTTGATGTATAGAGATTGATAATCATCTTTAAACCACCTTTAAAAAACACTCCTAGCTGTTTCTTTTTGCCCTATGAGTATTTTGAATTACTCTTACAATCTGGTTTTAGATTTTCTCTAATCTGGAAATAACTTGAAACCAATCTGAAACCCAACACCACCTTTATAGACCCCAATGCCCACTCGCAACTACATACACACTACATTCACAACCAACCACACCCACTTGCTGATTCAATAAGCTGCCACTCTGATTTATGATGATCTTTACAATCTCTCCCCCACCCTGTAATGCATGGTTGCAGATTTAATGTACCTAAGGCTAAATACTGAACAACATTTAGAGATAACATCTGTGTCAAATATGTAAAGCTGTCATGACTGAGTGTGGAACTTTTAACCCCCAAATAGTCTAAATAGTTGTTGTTGTTTTTTGTTTTTTTCTTTTTTAACTTGGATTGATATAAAATGTCACATTAAGTCTTCTAGACAACCAGGTAGGCATGACACACTGGTCCGTTTGATCATAGTACAAAAGAGTATGCAAAAACTAGTCGTAACAGTTGATTTTTAGGAAGGTAATGCTGGAACAATGGTTC